>NC_048299.1:188507938-188559851 GCF_013100865.1 Trachemys scripta elegans | reverse complement strand
GGGGGCTGGGGGTGGGAAATGGGCGGGGCCAGGGCCCCGTGGAGGGTCCTCTTTTTTTATTTGTTAAATATGGTAACCCTAGTTAACTTCATTGGGCCCCTGCATGCGTATGGAAGTCCACCTATGTGGATGCAGTTCTAGGTTCACAGTTCATTACATTCAGAATTGATCTTGTAAACATTTAGAATGTGAGTAACTTTACTTCTGTGAACAGTCTCATTGATTTGTCTGGAACATTAACCATAATTATCAAGACTGTATGCATCACTCAAATAAATAAAAAACAAGCCACTGCAGTGTATGGAATCTGGTTTCATTAAGTATGTGTGGGGATGAACTAATTAAGGTTCTGATCTTGCAACTGGTGGCATGGGGATGAACCTCTACACCCAGTGGAACCATTTGTAGTATCAGGGCCCAACTCCTCTCTGTATTCAACAGGTTAGGGAAATCATTGTCTGTCAGATGATAAAAATCAAGTCTGGGAAAGTGAAACTGAAGCACTTACTGTGTGATGGTCAGGTTGTCAACTTGCACTTAAATGTCTTGTGTTAGCTTTCCTGAGTAGGATGTCCAAGTGGCAGTTGAAAATGAAAGCTGGTTTCTGACTTGATTTTCTTATAAATGGTACTTGACAGCTCACCTGAGCTGTACCATAGTTAAATTCCTCCTTTCTTTCCTCTTAGCCAGTAGGACCTCATAATGTACTTTGAGGTATAGACATGACTAATGTCTGTGCTCTCTCAAAGTACAGCATAAGACACATAAGTGCTGTTTGGTGGCAGTTACAAGAAAACTGAAATGGAAAGCAAGTTTTTAATTTTCAAGTTGTATGCCCTGGCCAGGCAGCGCATAATTATTTTTTAAACACAATTCAGCAGCTTTTAACTGAGGGAGAGAAGCAACGTCTTCAAGTGGTGAGGAACAATGGCAGCCTTGTGTTCTCTTCACAGTAGCATGGCATTGTGGACCGGTCTCACACTGTTGCTTCCAGGGCTGTAACTAGACTGGAGCAGCTGTCACACAGGGTGCAAAAATGAGGCAGTACACAGGATCAGGCCCAGTAATGTCTCCTTTCCCCCCACCCTCCGGTGTCCCCAAGATTGGGCCCAGAAGGGTCCAGTCGGAGCCTAGGGTTCTTAGGCCCCCCCATCCCCACAGGATCGTGGACCCAGTGACCCTGGCTGGAGCAGGGTCCCCGGCACTAGGACCCTGGCGGGGCAGCAGGCAGGCAGGGCACTGAGCGCTGGCTTGGCTCCTACTGAGCTTGCTCATTTCTCAGTAACATCTGCTGAAGCTGCTACCCTTGCTGGGGATTAAAAAGGTTAAAGGAGGCAAATCGGGGGGGGGGAGGGGGCTGGTGATGGGCAGGGTCTGAGCAAGGAGTGGAAATTGACTGTGTTGGGGATATATGTGTGTGTGTGTGTGTGTGTGTCAACAGGTAGAGGCAGGGGCAGGAAAGGGGGCATGGAGCAAAATTGGCCCTGGAGGAGCTGCCAGATGGTGGCAGGGGGGCAAAACCCTGGCATGGGGAGGGGCAGGGGGGTAACAATAGGGTAACAGTTACCCCAATAGGATGAGCCACCTTCTCTATTTGCTAAAATAGGGGGTGAGGAGCAGAGGTACTTCCATGTTTAGGAGGAGGTGTTCAGACAAGTCCTGGGCTGCTTGTGATTTGCAAGTAGAGGAAGCAACAGTAGAAACAAAAGCTATGTCTACACTACAGACCTTACAGTGGCATAGCTGTACCGCTGCAGCTGTGCCACTGTAAGGTCTCTCTTGTAGCCGACTACGCCGACGGGAGGTCTCTTGTCAGCATAATTAAGCCACCCCCAACAAGTGGGTGGGAGAGTGTTGCCTGCCTGCTAACATAGCACTGGCCACACTGGCGTTTTTGTCGGTGAAACTTAGTCAGTCAGGGTGTTGCCCTGGATTTAAGCTGTGAACCTGCTGTTAATTACTCAGTACCATTCCAGATATTCGGTAATTATCTGGGATGTTTTAAACCTATGTTTGTTTGTTTGTTTGTTTGTGCTTAAAAGTCTAATAAACTGCAGTTTTAAATAGAGCACATTTACTTGCATGGCTCTTATCAGACAGTATTACTGTGTTCCTGTTAACGCCGCCTAAAGTAAAATAGTTAAGTTGCCCCTGTTGGGGGTTCTGAAAACCCCGGGTAACAAGGTTTTTTTTTTTTTTTCCCCCACACCTCTGACTGAAAGAAGTTACCAACAAAAGTGCAGGTGTAGACATAGCTAAAGAAAGTAAACATTGCAAAAGTAAAACATGCCTTTTTAGTCAACACTCAGTAGGGGTAAAACATGCTGTGCTTCCTCCTCATGCTGTATTTTCCTGTTACTGTGACGTACCCTTACTTCTTGCTGCCACAGCCTAATTTAGTCATTATTACAGAGAAAAGAAAAAGGAGCCTCCCTCTGAATCATTGTTATAATGCACCATTAACCGGTCAGCAAGGTGCACTGGTACATCAGGGAATTGACACCTGCAGGGCAGACTGGCCCACGATGGTGAATGCATGGCGTGGCTTTTCTTTTAGAAGGCCTCTAATTTTGGGCTAAGGACAATTTTCAGTTGTGCCTAGACAGATAAAAATACAGGGCATTTATTGTACAGGAGAAGAGACCAATAGGGAAATCTGCACTGGGTGCAGATCTGGATTTGGGCTGCTGGTGAGATATGCACTGGTGAAGAAGCATGTCCACTGTGACCTGTGCTTGTAGTACTCTGGGCTGTGACCTAGCCAGTCTGTTCCTGAAACCTTCTCTACGAGACCAGGGCCATCACCTCAGCGATATGTCCATCTAGCCACTATAACCATGTCATTGGCATTGTCTCACACTGAAGCACAACATAATCTGATTTCACAGTTACAGCCATATACTCTCTTATGTCTCTACACTTAGGCATGAGGAGGATACTATAGGGATGTGGGATTGTGTGAAAATGAATGTGGCACCTGAAAACGTCATATGGTAGTTTTTATTGTCTACATACTGTACTGATACACAAAAATAAATGCATTATCATTACTCTATAATATCCTAACTCATATCATCTAAAAAAAATAAACCCCGTAAAGGGTGCAAATATGCTTGCTCGCCCAGGGCGTTAAAATGCCTAGTTACAACTCTGCTTGCTTTGTTTTGATTTTGACATCACCATCTCCTCTTACAACTTGTTGTCTAAGTGGAGGTTCTGCTGCACTACCCCTTTAGAGCTATATTTGGTTAGGAATAATGCATATATCAGTCTGTCCATTACAAACTACATCAGTTTGTGAATCTGAATTATTACTTTGTCAAGTATTAAGAAATGGAAAAATACAACTTACAAAAATTGAGCAATAAAAATGCATATCTCCACATACAAATAGTACATACAGATTTAAAAAACCTCATTTTGGCTACACAAAATGGGGGTAAAAAGTGTTATGTGGTTGGTCCTAGTATTTTTCGATAAGTCACCTTCAGTTTTTCCTCATTACCAGTTTACACCAACAATAAATCTAGTTGGCTATCACAAAGTAAAATTATGGTATATTTCTAAATCTGATGTCCACATAATCTTTAGTGTAAAATGATACCATTACTTTCTCTTCTTTCTTCCTAACCCTCCACTCTCTCTTCAGATTCAGACCAAATTAACTGAGGGCTTGTCAACACTTAAAATGCTATAGCGGTGCAGCTGCACTGATGCAGGTGTACCGCTGTAGCTTCAGTGAAGAGACTACTTATGCCAACGGGAGGGCTTCTCCCGTCAAGATAGGTACTCCACCTCCCTGAGAGGTGGTAGCTATGTCGATGAGATAAGCCCTCCCATCAACATAGCACTGTCTACACTGGGAGTTAGATTGGTATAACTTCGTCGATCAGGGGTGTGGATTTTCCACTCCCCTGAGCTACATAGGTATATTGACATAAGTTGCTAGTGTAGACAAGTCTGAGTAGAGTATGTTCTGTGGATTGTTTTTTCTTATGGCACTGGATTTCATTCCGTAGCCAGCAACAATCGGAAATCAGTATAGGAATTTGACCATATTCAATTTTTTTTGTGGCCATTGGAGTGGAGGTTGTTCTTTTAGATATCATTCATGGTACGAGTTTGGTGCAGTCTTGTTGAGTTGGCTACACATCATGCGCACTTGTGTTCTCTGAGATTGGTTTATATTTCAACTCAGGAACCATGAATAATGTTACTGTGTTTATTTGTTACAGAAATATTAATCAAAAGCAGTACAGTATAAAATAAAAACTAACTGCAGTACCAACATGAAAATTGGAGTAGCATTTTAATGGTGTACGAGCATTCAACTGCTGTTACTCTACAGCCAGTTTTCTTTCCCTTTTTAGGGAAAGGCTTGAAAATTGCTGCTGGAGGTGATGTTATTGGAGTCATATTAGGAAAAGAATGATTAGACTAATGCTGACCAGGAAATTGCTTTGAGAAAGTGCTTTATTTTATTGCTTCTAGCCTTTCAGTGTACACCTTAAACAGTTGTACTGTGTTTCTAAAATTACTTTTTGAAATGCATCGGGATATCAAAGACAAATTCTGTTGTCTCAAATTCTTTGGCAGTACTTTCATGTGGATGACTGATTGGGTTATGCCCTTTTCAACAAGTGTTCCAGCTTTCCAGGACTAAAAGCATTTGTTGATACTTCTATGTGTTTTCTTTTTGCAGAGACTGTTCTAATTTAGAGAAACATAGGTCCTTTTATGGTTTTACAAATATCTTTCCTATTCTCCCTTTCATTTTCATTACATACATTTGTAGTAGACTTATTGCTCCCCAAATAAATAGTTTTAGAAACTGTCTCCCAGCTGAAGACCCTTTATTTCATTGTGATAAAATATATTTTAAAAGTACATTGCTTCCTGCCCTTAGGTATGAAGACAGACACCATGTTAAGTAATTCTAGCCAAGTGTCTGTAACTTTTATTAAAACAGCTTTAATAAGATAATACCTAAAGGAAACATTGTCCTAACAGCAGTAAAAGAAGGGGAGGGGAGCAACAGAATCTTAGAACTTCCCAACTTCTTCTTATATTTTGAGCATCCCAACTGTCCAAGGGCTCAATAGAACTGAAGAATTCCAGTCTTAAACACGGTGTCTTGTATGTTACTGTATTAGAGCGCCACATGCAAGGAGAACTCAAATTCCTGTATCTAAAATCCTCATCTGGATGGGAAGGAGGATTAAAGCCTAATCTTTCCCAAACACCACCTCCCTATAAATCTAATCATCACCTAGGATGCTAAAGTTTAACCCTTGCTGCTAGGACATACTACCCCAAGTTGCAGTTCTGTGAAACAATAAGAAATCAAAATGGAACCTGACTCATACTTAAAAGTCCATACCAGGCACAAACAAACAACATCATATCTGAGTGTCCCCTTCGTTCTTTTGCCAGGGGGCTGAAGGACATTCACCAGCTCACTGCTGCGGCAATGTGCTATCAAACTTAGATATAAATTTGTAGTCATTGCTACCTACCCAAGCCATCCGAAAGAAGAAGAAGAATACCTAAACAACTCAGCTAATGTAGCTGTGTGAAAAAACTCAAAACTTCACATACAAAGAAAAAAGATACCTAGGTATTACTTTGAACTGTAACCAGACAGATGTGGAAAGATATGGGAGTCCCTGCAGGCAGTGGTGGGTGAATTAGGGAAAGTGCCTGTTCCAGCCCATTGCAGGTTTGCATTTTCAGCTGTCTGCTGGCCAACCAGTTGCGTGGTAGAAGTGTTGGGTCTGGTTACAGAGTGGCCTCCTTATAGGAGGCTAAAGACTAGCAAGCAAGGTGATGCTGCCTGAGGGTAGGGCCAATCATCAGGTCCCAACTCTGCACTCTGGCATCAGCTTAAATGGTTTTGCATTCTGTTGTCATTTTGTGTACAACTGATTGCGCTGTTAGTGATGCAGAAAATTTTCATACACAAGGGTTTTTTTTATTAATGTGGTTTTCCTCCTACTTTTCTATTAGCAAAGATGAACCTTACTTCTGCTATTCTAAAGATTGATAATGGTTACCAGATTTGCTGTATGTGCTGATAAAGCATTATTACTGATGGGCAGTTTTTCCACTTATGCTTTATACATCTCTGTTAAAAAGAATTGTAAAACAGATGTGACTAGCTATTTTGTGTTTGAAGTTAGAGAAGAGTATGCTGTACCTGAATGTGGTTTGTTTGCCATTGGGAAAAGGGACTTTGTTAGACCCATGTGAGAAAACTTTTTTCCTTTGTTAGTTATTTTATAAAAGTTTTGAAGGTTTAAATGCTTGGTGCATAATAATGAAAGTTCAGGGCATAGGTAGGTCTTTATTTATTTATTGTTAGACAAGAAAGGGCCTGAATTACTGTTAAACGGTGAAAGTGTAAGAT
Organism: Trachemys scripta elegans; assembly: GCF_013100865.1. Classification (NCBI taxonomy): domain Eukaryota; kingdom Metazoa; phylum Chordata; order Testudines; family Emydidae; genus Trachemys; species Trachemys scripta. The sequence goes on along the minus strand of NC_048299.1, from coordinate 188,553,445 downwards.
GTGGTGAATTATCTATATCACCAAGTCCATAAGGGCCTCAGAACTGCTTTTACCTCTCTCCATCTCGCATATGAAAGAGTGTTTGTGCACTTCTTATGCTGATCTGCAAGACCCATGCTGAGCAACGGAGCTCCAAAGAAAAGCAAGGAGAGAGGATGGGCTCTGGCACAGTTTAAAATAGTGCTGAGGCCAGTCCCAAACAGGTCTGTTGTGTTTCTTTGTTTTCAGAAGGCTTCAGAGCATCAACATAAAGAAGTATTCAGATTAAAATGGCTTAATTGAAAGCAGAATTTTTCACCTTTGACCCAGGAATGTAGTCCAAGTTTAGTAAAAAGAAAACATGGCAGCATCTCCAATGTGCTTGTGACACAGTGAAAAAACTGTGCAGTTTATAATCTTCCCCACCTGGATTTTTTTATTTTGTAGTGTCTAGTGTGCACATGGACATTACTCTCTACATTAAACATTTTAAGTACTTGTTACAGAGTGCTAAGTATGAAACTCTGAGTCAGCACTCTGGTCACAGCAGCTCCAATCAGGCATAGCAGATTGGAGTTGAGGAGGCAGACCTGTGCCTAATTTGTGGGTGGGGCAGGGCAGAAAGGCTAAATAAGCCATTAGCCCAGTGATGGGCAACCTGCAGGCCGCACACAGCCCGCCAGGGTAATCCGCTGGCGGGCCGTGAGACAGTTTCTTTACATTGACCATCCGCAGGCACGGCTGCCCCGCAGCTCCCAGTGGCTGCGGTTTGCTGTTCCCAATCAATGGCAGTGAGGGGGAGAGAGAGATTGCTCTCCCCCTGCTTGTTAAGATGCTAGGTGTGGTGGGACTCAATTATAAATAAACTGCACAGGGTGTTGAACCAGCACAAGGGTCTCTGTGTGGTTTGTCGACTGAGACAGAAGCAGGACCGAGGAGGCCCTGTTACAGTACTGTTTGAAGTGTTGAGGGTGGATGGTGGGAAAAACTCATTAGACAGCATAGTCTCTTAACATATTGCTGAAGGTGCAGTTTACCAACGGAAGTTATGAGGTGTTAAGTAAAATAAGTGATGTTCGCTTTTAAAGAACTGTTTCTTAACAATTGATATGTATAAAAATAACTGTACTTCCTATTTGCCCTAGCCTTCTTCATGTATTCCATAATACTTTGACACGGCTTCTTAGATCACAGAGGTATTCATTTTAAGGTAAATTTTGAGTACTCAATTTGAAAAGAAATCTGAATTATGCAAATATTTAAACTACTGTGAATCTTTCAGGGCATTGAAACCTGATGGTGGTTGTGCCTCATCAATAAAGAAATGTGACTCAGGTGAAGGCTTTTAATATATTGTTTAGGATTAAAAAAATTGAAACGATGTATTGGAAATTTGGTTTGAATCCCATACAGAATAAAAAGAAATTAAGTGGCTGTGGCTTTAATGTGTAGTGCAAAGTTTAAATGTATATATTTGTTAGTAAATTGGGGATATGTCATGTCAGTTTCTTCTATAAACATAATTTCCTTTTCAAATCAATACCACATTTGGCATTAAAAATCAGTGGCATGTTACCTATGATAATTAATACACTACTTTAGGTAACTATGCATTTGTATTAAGATGCTTTTAGATCCAAGGCTAACTATGTACTTCCCAATTTTCAGTATTAGGCTTTAATCAAATGTTTCAGAAACGTTTCCCCCCCCCCCCCCCAAAAAAAAAAAGCAAACAAATTCCTTTTTTAAATCTCCAGAACCATGCATTAAGTGGTGTTTGTGGGTATTGTCTATATCGTTCTGTTCAGTTTATCTCTGCGCACAGTTGTGCTGAATACTCTGAAACAGGATGTGCTTTTGCTATGTTGTAAACTTTGTAGATAAGCCTTCTTATACTTTATGCTAAACTATAATAAATCTAATAACTCGTTATAGCTGAGATTTTGTATTTCTGAATTGAGACCTATAGCATACTATAAGTGCAGCAATAGTGCAGTTGTGAGTTTAAAAATCAAATTAAATGTTTTCATGTTCCATTTGATGGAAATAAATGGACAAATTAATTAATTAAAACATCTAATTATAGGAAGGGCAACCGATAAATGAAATTGAACCCTACCTCTTCAAAATCATAGTAGACCAGCATCCTTCTCCTCCTCTGCAACCACTGCTTCCTCTTCCTCCCCTGCCTGGGGGGCACCAATGACCTGCAACAGCACCGTCTGCACAGTCACTGAAACCCTGATTCCAGCCTAGGCAGGGGGAGGCAGCTGGAGAGTGAGCCTGCCCTGCACTCACCCTGCAGCAGTGACTCCCACCCTGTGGGGCTGGGTCCAAGGGTTAAGAGAGAGCCTACCCCAGGCTCCCTCCGGGAAGCAGTGGGTCCTGTGAGGCTGTGCCTGAGCATTGAGAGCAAACCCACTCCACACTCACCAGGTTACAGTGCCACTCATTCAAATTTGGCCAGGCTGCAACCTTGTCATGATGGAAGGGCAGCTGAGCAACCCTGTGTGCCAGGTTGCAACACGGAGTGGGGAGCTGGGCCCAGTCCTGTGAGACACAGGAGCTGCCACTGTGGAGTGGGTGCAGAGCAGTCTGGCTCTCCAACACGTCACTGTCCCTCCCCTCAGTGCCACCCTCACCACTGGGCTGGTGGGGCAAACCACCTAGTGCCTTCCCACATGGACAGAGAAGACACAGTATCCGTGAGTTCTTTCACCTCTGTGACAGACTTGCAGCCCTAATTATAGGAAAGTGTAAATTCTATAAATACATGTTAAAGAATGGCTCTGTGTCAATTTCTGATTCTATTTTTATTTCTATTCAGTACTTCAGAATTATCATTTGAATTGTAATTGTTCAAGTTTGGCCACATATGGGTGTGTCTGCTTTTTGTATTAACTTTTTTAAGGAGAAAAAGTGTGTGTCTAATTTCCAAAGTTGGCCTGTTACACGGTAATGGCTTCTGGCAGCACTGTAAATAGTGTTTATCTCAGGAAATGGCTATAGTTAACCTAGATGAAATAGGTAAAATGAATAAAAGCTCTATAATACAAATACACAAACTTTCTGTTGACACAGTCCCACACATAAACCATTATGACAGACGTGCCAGATGTCCAGGACCAGTGAAAGGAAGTATCGCGCCCTAGGTGAAACTTCCATCTTGCGCCCCCCCACTCCCGCCCTGAGGTGCCCACTCCCCCACGGCAGCTTCCCCCCAGCCCCCCGCCCGGGGAGCCATGCGGCAGCTCCCCACCCCAGCTCACCTCTGCTACGCCCCCTCCCCAAGCGCGCCGTTGCTGCTCCACTTCTCCCGCCTCCCAGGCTTGCGGCGCTAATCAGCTGTTTGGCACTGCAAGCCTGGGACGGGAGGAGAAATAGAGCGGGGGCGGCGAGCTCGGGGAGGAGGCAGAGCAGAGGTGAGCTGGGGTGGGGAGCTGCCGCACAGCTCCCCTGGCCGGGGGGAGGGGGAGAGCTGCCGCGGGGGGGGGGGGGGGGGATTGTGGGCACTGCTTTTTGGCACCCCCAAATCTTGGCGCCCTAGGCAACCGCCTAGTTCGCCTTAATGGTAGCACTGGCCCTGCAGATGTCCTATTTAAACCATTTTGACACATAATGATTTAATTGAAACTGCTCTGAAAAATTTTAAATAAGCAAGTGTATGTCATGCTTGTTCAAACACGTACAAAACAAAACACTCCCAATTCACACTTTTCAAAAAATCAAACGCGCACCAAAAAAGAAGCTTACAAGAACGGGAAGATTGGACAAATGACCAGGGAGGAGTATAAAAATATTGCTCAGGCACGCAGAAATGAAATCAGGAAGGCCAAATCATACTTGGAGTTGCAGCTAGCAAGGGATGTTAAGAGTAACAAGAAGGGTTTCTACAGGTATGTTAGCAACAAGAAGAAAGTCAAGGAAAGTGTGGGCCCCTTGTTGAATGGGGGAGGCAACCTAGTAACAGAGGATGTGGAAAAAGCTAATGTACTCAGTGCTTTTCACCTTTGTCTTCATTAACAAGGTCAGCTCCCAAACTACTGCACTGGGCAGCACAGTATGGGGAGGAGGTGGCCAGCCTTCTGTGTAGAAGAAGTGGTTCAGTACTATTTAGAAAAGCTGGACGAGCACAAATCCATGGGGCCAGATGCACTGCATCCGAGGGTGCTAAAGGAGTTAGCGGATGTGATTGCAGAGCCATTGGACATTATCTTTGAAAACTCGTGGCGATCGGTGGGAGGTCCCGGAAGACTGGAAAAAGGCTAATGTAGTGCCCATCTTTAAAAAAGGGAAGAAGGAGGATCTGGGGAACTACAGGCCAGTCAGCCTCACCTCAGTCCCTGGAAAAATCATGGAGCAGGTCCTCAAGGAATCAATTCTGATGCACTTAGAGGAGAGGAAAGTGATCAGGAACAGTCAGCATAGATTAACCAAGGGCAAGTCATGCCTGACTAACCTAATTGCCTTCTATGAGGCGATAACTGGTCTGTGGATGAGGGGAAAGCAGTGGATGTGTTATTCCTTGACTTTAGCAAAGCTTTTGATACGGTCTCCCACAGTATTCTTGCCGGCAATTAAAGTAGTATGGGCTGGATGCATGGACTGTAAGGTGGATAGAAAGTTGGCTAGATCGTCAGGCTCAACAGGTAGTGATCAATGGCTCCATGCCTAGTTGGCAGCCGGTATCAAGCAGAGTGCCGCAAGGGTAGGTCCAGGGGCTGGTTTTGTTCAATATCTTCGTTAATGATATGGAGGATGGTGTGGATTGCACTCTCAGCAAGTTTTCAGATGACACTAAACTGGGAGGAGTGGTAGATACGCTGGAGGGTAGGGATAGGATACAGAGGGACCTAGACAAATTAGAGGATTGGGCCAAAAGAAATCTGATGAGGTTCAACACGGACAAATGCAGATTAGGACGGAAGAATCCCATGCGCTGCTACAGACTAGGGACCGAGTGTCTAGGCAGCAGTTCTGCAGAAAAGCACGTAGGGGTTACGGTGGACGAGAAGCTAGATATGAGTCAACTGTGTGCCCTTGCTGCCAAGAAGGTTAATGGCATTTTGGGCTGTATAAGTAGGGGCATTGCCAGCAGATCGGGGGACATGATCATTCCCCTCTATTCGACATTGGTGAGGCCTCATCTGGAGTACTATGTCCAGTTTTGGGCCCCACACTACAAGAAGGATGTGGAAAAATTGGAAAAAGTCCAGCGGAGGGCAACAAAAATGACTAGGGGGCTGGAGCACATGACTTACTCATAGACCTTAAGGTCAGAAGGGACCAGTATGATCATCTAGTCTGACCTCCCCCATGATGCAGGCCACAAAAGCTGACCCACCCCCTTTCCCTTGACTCAGCTGTTGAAGTCCCTAAATCCTGTGATTTGAAGACTTCAAGTCGCAGAGAATCCTCCAGCTAGCGACCCCCGCCCCATGCTGCGGAGGAAGGCGAAAAACCTCCAGGGCCTCTGCCAATCTACCCTGGAGGAAAATTCCTTCCCGACCCCAAATATGGCAATCAGTAGAACCCCGAGCATACAGGCAAGATTCTCCAGCCAGACTCTCATTGACCATTGATACTATTTACCAGCGATGGCACGCTGTTGATTAATTTACTAAAATCACGTTATCCCATCAAACCATTCCCTCCATAAACTTATCAAGCTTAATCTTAAAGCCAGAAAGGTCTTTTGCCCCCACTGTTTTCCTCGGAAGGCTGTTCCAAAATTTCACCCCTCTGATGGTTAGAAACCTTCGTCTAATTTCAAGCCTAAACTTCCCCACCGCCAGTTTATATCCATTCGTTCTCGTGTCCACATTAGTACTGAGCTGAAATAATTCCTCTCCCTCCCTGGTATTTATCCCTCTGATATATTTAAAGAGAGCAATCATATCCCCCCTCAGCCTTCTTTTGGTTAGGGTAAACAAACCGAGCTCCTCGGGTCTCCTTTCATAAGAGAGGTTTTCCATTCCTCTGATCATCCTAGTGGCCCTTCTCTGTACCCGTTCCAGTTTGAAGAGAGGCTGAGGGAACTGGGATTATTTAGTCTGCAGACGAGAAGAATGAGGGGGGATTTGATAGCTGCTTTCAGCTACCTGAAAGGGGGTTCCAAAGAGGATGGATCTAGACTGTTCTCAGTGGTACCAGACGATAGAACAAGGAGTAATGGTTTCAAGTTGCAGTAGGGGAGGTTTAGGTTGGATATTAAGAAAAAAGTTTTTCACTAGGAGGGTGATGAAGCACTGAAATATGCTACCTAGGGAAGTGGTGGAATCTCCTTCCTTAGAGGTTATTAAGGTCAGGCTTGCCAAAACCCTGTCTGGGATGATTTAGTTGGTGTTAGTCTTGCTTTGAGCAGAGGTAGGACTAGATGACATCCTGAGGTCCCTTCCAACCCTGATATTCTATGATTCTATGAATTCTTTAGCTTTCATGGTATATTTTAAATACAGCATCACCATAACGACTCCAATCAACATGTGTTTCTGGAAAATAGATCCTGTCAAACTAACTTAATATCTGTTTTTTAATAAGATTACAAGACTGGTTGAAAAAGGCAGTAGTGTTAATATATTATATTTAGACATCTCTAAGGCATTTGACTTGGTACCACGTGACTTTTTAATTTTAAACTACGACCATACAGATTAACATGGCACACATTAAATGTATTTAAAGATGGCTAACTGTCAGGTCATGAAATGTAATTGTAAGCAGGGCTTTATCATCAAACAAGTGTGTTTCTAGCAGATTCCTGCAGGGATTGGTTCTTGGCCTTATCTTATTTAACATTTTTATCAGTGACCTAGAAGAATACAGAAAACCACAATTGATAAAGTTTGCAGATGACACAAAAACTATGGGCGTGGTAAATAATGAAGAGGATAGGTTGCTGATTCAGTGCAGTCTGGATCAGTGGTTCTCAAACTAGGGCCGCCGCTTGTTCTGGGCTGGGCCGGTTTGTTTACCTGCCGCGTCCGCAGGTTCGGCCGATCGTGGCTCCCACTGGCCGTGGTTTGCTGCGGAGCGGGCCGAGTGACGTGCTGGCCGTCCTTCCTGCAGCCCCCATTGGCCTGGAGCGGCAAACCACGGCCAGTGGGAGCTGCAATCGGCCGAACCTGCAGACGCGGCAGGTAAACAAACTGGCCCGGCCCAGCCCGCCAGACAGTGGCAGATTAATAATTTTGCTGCCCCTAGGCCGGGAAATAATTGCCGTCCTGGCCCCGCCCTGACTCCGCCCCTTTCCCGCCCCCATTCCAACCCCCTCCCCAAAGTCCCCGCCCCAACTCCACCCCCTCCCTTCCCCTATTGGATCTCTTCCCCAAATCCCTGCCCCCGGCCCTGCCTTTTCCCCCAGCGCGAGGCGTTCCCCCTCCTCACCCCTCCCTCCCTGCTCCGCGAATCAGCTGTTTTGTGGCGCAAGCACTGGGAGGGGAGAGAAACAGGACGCGGCAGCACGCTTACAGAGGAGGCGGAGGTGAGCTGGAGCAGGGGGGCGGGGCGTGGAGGAGAGCTTCCGCCCCTGCAAATTTGCCGCCCTAGGCCTAGGCCTTGTCGGCCTAGGCAATAATACGGCGCTGCCGCCAGGGGCTTTCCCGGAACAAGGAGTGGCCCTACTTTGAGAACCACTGGTCTGGATCACTTGGAGAACTTTGTTTAAGCAACCAATGTGCCTTTTAATACAGCCACTTTTAAAGAAACACATGTAAGAACAAACAGTGTAGGTCATGCTTACAAGATGGGGGACTCTCTCCCAGGAAGTAGTGATTCCAATACAGACTTGGGGGTCATGGTGGATAATATGCTGAACATGGGTGTGATGCTGTGACCAAAAGACCTAATTCAGTCCGTAGATGTATTAGCGGAGGAATCTCAAGAAGGAGTAAGGCAGTTATATCACCTCTGTGTTTGGCATTGGTGCAACCACTGCTGGAATACTTTGTCCAATTTTGGGGTCCTCAATTCAAGAAGGATATTGATAAATTCCATAGGGTTCAGCAAAGAGCCCTGAGAATGATTAAATGATTGGAAAACATGCCTTGCAGTGGTAAGACCCAAGGAGTGCCATCTAGTCCATTTAACAAAGAGATAGTTCTAGTGACTTGTTCACAGTTTATAAATACCTGCATGGGGACAAAAATTTGATAATGGGCTACTCAGTCTAGCAAACAAAGGTATAACAAGATCCAATGGCTGAAAGTTGAAACTAGACAAATTCAGGCTCGAAAAAGTTGCAGGTTTTTTTTTTTTTTTTAACAGTGACAGTAATTTAACCTTGGAACAATTTAACAACAATTTTTATATCAAGATTGTATGTTTTTCTAAAATACATGATCTCGTTCAAACAGCAGGGAATTCCTATGGCTTGTTTTATACAGGTCAGGTTAGATCAGTGGTGGGCAACCTGTGGCCCGTCAGAGTAATCTGCTGGTGGGCTGTGAGACATTTTGTTTACACTGACTATCTATGTCGTCTTCTAAATTATGTTTGGTAAAAATCTGATTTTAAAATAAAAGTTTTTAGACTGTGTGTTTCTTTTTCTTTCTTTCTTTGGTCCCTGGCTGTCTCCACTCTAATTTCATTTTGTCTGTCTAGCTTTCTACTTCCTTTGATCTCAAAGTATTCCTAAAATATTTATATTGTCCACTAGACTTTTTGGAACACCACTGCATATTTACTGCATATTCACAGCAGCAGATATCTGCAGCAGACCTTTCTAGAGATCTTATTAAAATTGACTATGCAGGAGGTGCTACTGAGAAAGCACTTCTGTACAGGGACTCAGCAATACTATAATTCTTACAGAGTTCCAAATGAAGTTGTCCTGCTGGTGTTAACTGCTACTTTTATAACAAACGCTACGTCAAGATGCATTCCATGAAATAATACATATACTAATTTTTGTCATCCCTAGGTGGGAAAAATCTGTGCACGCAGAAGTGTCCCAATGAGTTCCTAAATGCTTCATTCCTTGCACATCTGTATGATGTCTGTACAGTTCTTTACTAACAGCCCTCAATATAAGGCCTACCTACTTCTCAGAGGTAAGCATTATTAGCAGTTTACATCTGGAAGAATTGAGACAGAGAGGGTAAGGGTGTGTCTACACTACAGAGGAACAGCTATTGGTTATGCAGGAATGCCACTCTAGTGCTGCAGGGTAAATTCTTCCTACAATGACAGAAAGGATCTTTCTATCTGTATGTTATTCCCTGATAACCAGAAACTTCTATGCTCAAACTCTGTTCACTATTTTTTTTTTAACATCATCTTAATAAAATTTTTAAATCCACCTCTCTGAGAAGTGGTAGCTAGGTTGACAGAAGAATTCATCCATCAACCTAGTTGCATCTATACTGTCGTTAGATCAACCTAACTGCGGTGTTTAGGGTGCCAAATTTTTCACAGTGCTGCGATGTAGCTAGGTCAATATAATTTTTAACTTAAACCAAGTCACTGGACTTCTCAATGCAGATGGTCCAATACGTAATAGGACTTAATAAAAAGCCCATTGAAATCAATTTCAGTTAAATTCAATATTTCAGTTGAATTCGGTGGGCTTCAGGCCAGGACCATAGTTCATCTGATCACGTTGCTTGTTCATGGGTGAATAAACTGGTGCTCTGGGACATACCAAGCTTAATCCTGCGCATGACTGCATAAGTTTTTATAACTTCAAGACATGACCATCATTCTCATGATATGCTTTATTAATCTGATAAATATATTAACTCCCAAAAGTTGTAGACCTATAATCCAGAAGGTTTCTGTGCTAAAACATAGGGTTCACAGTTGCAGTGGTAGATCTTTCTTTCTGGACTAGCATGAGAGAATATTGGCAGCTACAGCATTTTAAAATATAGCAGTGTCATTTTGTAACACAGTTCTCTTGTATTCTTTACAACAGGGATCGGCAACCTTTGGCCCACGGCCCGTCAGGGAAATCTGCTGGCGGGCCGGGACGGTTTGTTTTCCTGCAGCGTCTGCAGGTTCGGCTGATCGCAGTTCCCACTGGCTGCGGTTTGCCGTTCCAGACCAATGGGGGCTGCGGGAAGTGGCCCTGCACATCCCTCAGCCCACACCGCTTCCCAAAGTCCCCATTGGCCTGGAACGGCAAACCTCGGCCAGTGGGAACTGCGATCAGCCAAACCTGCAGACGCTGCAAGTAAACAAACCGGCCCGGCCTGGCCTGCCAGCGGATTTCCCTGACAGGCCGCGTGCCAAAGGTTGCCGATCCCTGCTTTACAATATGGTAGTTACTTTAGTTTTATTTGATACTGTTGTAGTTTTCTCAAGATATGTTAGCCTGAAATTCCAAGGTAAGGTTCCATTTTGCAAAAATCCTCAAATAATCAGGAGTATGCTAATGCACAGTTTAAATCAATCCAAACAAGAACTACTCTGCTCCCCCAGTGGCACTCAGAACCAAGAAAAATTCAGAGATGACCTTTTCCTCTCTTCCCACTGATTCCTTTAATTAAAGGCTTCAAAATTAATACTTTATTTTTAAACTTAGTGAAACTTTATCACAAAGTTTTTGTGGATGTGTGTTGCCTGCTCTCAGGGTGCTCCAAGAGGGTCAAAGTTAAGGTAGTTTGGGTTATCGTACTCTGCATATGCATAATTTAAAATATGTTTGATTTTTGTAAAGTAGAACCTTAACTTACAATTTACAAACATTTTACAAACATTCTTAATGTTTGACAGTGGAGGAGGCAGGGAGAATTAAGAAATCCAGAAACTTAATGTGTAAATGCTGTAAATGATAGATTCATTGTGTTTTTTTGCTTGAGTATTTCCTTAGATTTTAAAAAAATGTTTAAGAATTGCTCAGTAGTAGAAGTACTTGTAAACCTTGGAAGCCAGTCATAGATCCAAGCCCTGTTGGAATGTAAACTGGACCAGACAGCCTCCCACTTCCATAAGTGGCTACTTCCTTCCTATTCCCCATGTTGGCCTTTCATTCTATATACAGCTTTCCCTCTCCCATGGCCCCAATGTAGTTTTCTATTGCTACTCCCTACTTTGCCACTCAATGAGTAATTCTGCTATGACAAACTCATTCTAATAAAAATGATACCATGCCATATCATTATGTATTTTACTTATATAAATATATAGGTATTTTCACGACAACACCTTTAAATATCTCTATAATTCCTACATGCACTCCCTCAGACCTGTGAAAGCTCCTTCTTAACATTGTCTCTCAAAGAAGTGAAATTTGATGTTGCTGGATGCACCTGTTTTAAAGAAATGACCCAAAAGGGAGTTGGGAGAACCTTTGAAAAGTGAATGAAAGGAATTTTTTGAAATGCCCATCTCTCTGAATTTCCTTGTTTGATTTGCCTTAAAAAAAATAAATAAAAAAAAAAAGTTACCTTGTAATAAGATGTGAAGGAGACTGTTTTGTTATTGTTATTAATATTGTCTTATTATAATTTATAAGTTCAATTCTGTGAATGAAACTCTCATTTCACTCTTAACTACTGCTCCTTAATAACAAGAAAATGTTTTTCAAGGTTATCTCTTCTTGTAGCCACCTGGTTTTTCTTAAAGTGTTCTTTAAATTAAAAGGCATTTTGAAGTGTGACAGAAATCCTGAAATTAATGTTTGGGCATGATCCTGCAGCTCCATTTGTAATCATTTATACCAAAAAATTAAGATTGGTTGTTAGTAACTGAGTGAATATAATTGTGGTACACAAATTATAAAGACATATTACAAGGCTGCATGGCGCATGAGTAAGGAGAGGCATGTAGCTGTGCTGCTTGAGGAGGAGCCCTGGGAAAGAATTCTCTGGGTAGGGAGTAGGGGGGAAGTAACTTATTGTAGCCCTATACCTGGTGCCGCCCCTTGTACCATTTCATTTCAGTTGGGGGTAGTGGGAGAGGGAATGGAGTCGAGGCTCCACCTACTCCCCACTCCTCTCTGCCTACATACTCTTGGGGTGGGGAAAGGAGGAGAGGATAAGGGGTAGTATTGAGCAGGCACACCTTGCTCTCTCTGCTCTCCACCCCCCATGCCTGGACCTGGGATGTGGGAACCAAAGAGGCTGAGCGTACAGAGTGGGTGAAGATCTCTTAGGGCTTGTCTACACAGGAAAATTTCTTCATGGCCATGTTAGGACCAGTCACAATCTAGCCCTGGAGTAGGAAGCTTGTTGTACCCATTATCATCCTCAACAATTAGTCAGCTTCCCCTGTGTTTGGGTTGGTCTTTCACATAGCAAAGGAGAGAGGAAAATTATATATAAAACTAAAAATTGATTTTAAAACCAGAACGACTGGCAGGCAACTCAAAAGCAGATGTACTTTTAAGTCATTTCTTGAACTTGACTGGATTGTCTAAGTACAGCTTTGCATTCATTTGGTGCCCATCTCTTAAATACTGTAGTTTTCATTTAAAATGTTTCTTTTGTGAAGTTAAATGTCTTTTTATTTGTTTCCAGGAAATGGCTCTTGAAGTTAAATGAGACTGGATAAAATATATACATGAAGCAGAGGCTGCTCTACATGTGTTAAGGCTAAAATACCAGAAGAGTTTTTGATCAGCCAGACTTGGTAGCTTGTCATAATGAAGAAAATTAGTCTCAAAACAATTCGCAAGTCCTTTAACTTAAATAAAAGCAAAGAAGAAAGTGACTTTGTAGTGGTTCAGCAGCCATCATTAAGTGAATTTGGAAAAGATGACTCCTTGTTTGGCAGCTGCTATGGTAAAGATTTGGCTAGCTGTGAAGTTAACAGTGAAGATGAAAAAGGTGGCAAAAATAGATCAAAAAGTGAAAGCTTAATGGGTACTTTAAAAAGAAGGCTTTCAGCAAAACAAAAGCAGAAAGGGAAAGGCAGCACACCATCTGTAAGCTCTGCTGATGACGATACCTTTTCTTCCTCATCTGCTCCAATAACCTTTAAAGATGTGAGAGCTCAAAGACCTCTAAGGTCCACATCCCTCCGTAACCACCATTACAGTCCAACACCATGGCCCCTTCGATCGACAAACTCAGAAGAGACTTGTATCAAAATGGAAGTGAAAGTCAAGGCCTTGGTCCACTCCTCTAACCCAAGCCCAGCACTGAATGGTGTTCGAAAGGACTTCCATGACTTGCAGTCAGATAGTGTGTTTCAAGAACAAAACAATACATTAAAAAGTACAGAATCCCAGAATGGGGACCTACATCTTCATATTGATGAACATGTGCCTGTAGTTATTGGACTAATGCCTCAGGACTACATTCAGTATACTGTGCCTTTAGATGAGGGAATGTATCCTTTGGAAGGATCACGTAGTTACTGTCTGGATAGTTCCTCACCCATGGAAGTTTCAACTGTTTCTTCTCAAGTGAGCGGAAATGCTTTTCATGAAGATGAGGGTCAGGTGGATCAAGATGTAGTTGTTGCTCCAGATATCTTTGTGGACCAGGCAGTGAATGGTTTGTTGATTGGTACCACAGGAGTCATGTTGCAAAGCCCAAGAGTTAATCACAGTGATGTCCCTCCACTCTCACCATTGCTACCTCCAATGCAGAATAATCAAATCCAAAGGAACTTTAATGGACTGAATGGCACAGATGCCCATGTGGCTGAAAGTATGCGCTGCCATTTGAATTTTGATCCTAACTCTGCCCCAGGAGTTGGAAGAGTTTATGACTCTGTACAAAATAGTGGTCCTATGGTTGTGACGAGCCTCACAGAGGAACTGAAAAAACTTGCAAAACAAGGATGGTACTGGGGTCCTATCACACGTTGGGAGGCAGAGGGAAAGCTAGCGAATGTGCCCGATGGTTCATTTCTTGTTCGAGATAGCTCTGATGACCGTTATCTTTTAAGCCTGAGTTTTCGCTCCCATGGTAAAACTCTTCATACTAGAATTGAACATTCAAATGGTAGGTTTAGCTTTTATGAACAACCAGATGTGGAGGGACATACTTCTATTGTTGATCTAATTGAACATTCAATCAGGGACTCTGAAAATGGAGCTTTTTGCTATTCAAGGTCTCGATTGCCTGGATCTGCAACTTACCCGGTGAGATTGACAAACCCAGTATCTCGGTTTATGCAGGTGCGTTCCTTACAGTACCTGTGTCGTTTTGTTATACGTCAGTATACGAGAATAGACCTGATCCAGAAACTGCCTTTGCCAAACAAAATGAAGGATTATTTACAAGAAAAGCACTACTGAAAGCTTATGGGAATCTTGCATCTTGCACTTTGGGAACAAAAAAAAAAAAGATTGAAATACAGTTTACAAATTTTCATTGCTATCAAAATCTTTTGCTGCCATAACAATGTTTCATTTTTGTGTGTAAAGAAGGGTAATGCATCTTTTTTTGTTTGTTTATGTTTGCTGTTTTTTGTTTGTTTGAGGGGGCTTTTTTTTTTTTTTTTAAAGAATGATCACAAGGTTTTTAGAAGTGTGAAATAGCTATCTTTCATCAATGTGCAGAAAATAATCACAATGTGAATGATCAAATTCTCCTTAATTTCCCCAAGTGCTGCTATCCACTGTGATTTTTATGCATTGAGTGCATTTCATGTGTATTCAACCATAAGTAAAAGTGAAATGAAACTCGTAGAATGGAATTTTTGTCATCTTAAAATGGTCTATTTTATAAAGATAATTGTGGACAAAACATACAGGTAGATAAATTACAGAATTTAGGTATACAGTGAAAATGATTTCCCAGCATCCTAAATAAACATCTCCATAGAACTGCCCTAATTTAAAACTTATTAATTGATGTAGCTGTGTCATGGAATATAGTTATGCAGCATATCTTTGGAAACCTCCTTTCTCCTAAATGATTTCATAGTTTGTACTCGCTATTTTGCCTTTGAGAAATTGGGTTGAATTTTCTTTTTCCTGGAATTTCATTATAATTTTTTCTTCTCCTTTTAAAAACAGCCTTTAAAAACAGTTTTGAAAAACAGTACAGAGCATCAATATGGAAATTGTAGTATTTAAAATTATGCTAAACATGGATTACTAATGATGATATTGTTGAAAAAAAATTTACAAATCTCCCTAATTGTAGGAACTATCAATTAAAGTGGTAATGTGACAAGACTTCTGAAAACCAATTTCTACACTACCGTTGGTTTTTGGGTTCCACTCCCCCTTTTTCCTCTTGCATTTTGATATTTAGTATTTGATTCTGGGATTTTTTGGGGAGTAGGGGAGGGCTTAAACAAATGATCCCTAAGGCTGCATTTTTTTTAACCTTTGTATATTTGAAATTAGTAAGAGAAGGGGTTTTGGTTTAATACAGTGGCCACAGAAAAGGGCTTTGTTATTAACAGTCTCAGGCGCTGTCATGAAAATTGTCTGTTTTGACATAAAGGTATCATATCAATTTAGTAAATATTTCTAATATCTGACAAGGATAGTGGCATTTAAAAAGTCTATGGGGAGCCTGACCTTCTAAAAGAGATTTCTGAATTGGGAGACTGGGTCCTAGATTGCAAAGTTTTCCTTGTGCAATATTCATCATATTGGTTTTTCACTTTATAGCTATATTACGTTTGTGCTTTCAATTTTAAAGATGACCATGACTAAATTTGTTTTTTTGTTTTGTTTTTAAATCAATGTTATATTTTTTAGCATGTCACCTTCTCCATCAGCAGTTGGTAGAAGTTGCAATTTAGTAAAGACCAACATAGAAAAAGGCTGGGATAAATCCTTTTTGGATCATTTTCTTCTGCTTATTATATCTAGCTTTTTTGCCCCCTGAAATGAGTTTGTAGCATTGGATACACTATTGCTGCAAAGTGCTACAGTAGCACTACATCTTGTGTTGCCTGAATTGATATGCTAAATTTATATATTTTTTTAATTTATTTTTTGGACCACAGTATTTAAAAAAAAATAAAAAAATCAAAGGCAGATAAAGCCTGTCTGTTCTGAGGGATAGAGGATGATGATTTCTTCTTTTGTCCAATAATATTTTTAAACTTAAAAAAATATTCTCAGCAAAGTATATATGTTTAATTTGTTGTTTTTGCCATTCATATATATTTATGCAAGCTTGAATCCAGATTTCTCTCTTCTGGAGGGTTTTTCTTCTTCTTTGAATCAGGGCTACAAACTTTATTAAAAAAGGCACAATAATCTTATAGCATGGTACAGTGGTCTGATTCTATCTGAGGGGAGGACAGAGGAAATCATTTTTATGGAATATGAAACATACTTGTTAGGAATTAAACCTCTCACATTTTTTTCACTTTAAAAGTTCTTCTCCCACACAATCCAGAGGGACTGTACATTGTACAAAGTCTCTAGAATGGTGTAGTACATTAGGCAATGATATAAAATTAGTGAAATATATCCCAGTGTTTAACAAACTTAAAGATGCATTTAAAATATGCTGTGTGCATAAGTATTTAATGGACCTTGCATAAGGGCTTAAACATGTGAAACTCTAATATCCCAATTTCATTGCTGTATTCAGAAAATGTATATGAACTTGTGTGCTAAGTTTCTTTTCCATGTCTTCATT
Source organism: Trachemys scripta elegans (assembly GCF_013100865.1). Lineage (NCBI taxonomy): Eukaryota > Metazoa > Chordata > Testudines > Emydidae > Trachemys > Trachemys scripta. The sequence continues at coordinate 188,536,964 of NC_048299.1, read as the reverse complement.
TATTTGTTTGGTCACCTATCTGAGTTGGTCACTTCTGAAATACTACTTTTGGTTAAATTCATCCAGTCCATTTTGAGTTGCCTTCCTTGCTATGTACTTTAATTGTAAACTTAGTAAAAGGCCCAGTTCTAATTGCCTCTTTTTGATGAGCTTTCCATAGGTTTGATTAAAAGGATCCTGACAAGTAATTTAGACCTAAGAGAAGACCTGCCTACAATTTTTTTGTAATCTGATGCTGTAATGTCCTAAATTTCAAATATTTTGAAATCCACCATTCTGTAAAGACAGATTTTTTTAAATGCTGCTGGATTCAGAATCTCTCTTTTTGATACCGAAGCAGTCTTCCAGTTAATAGAAGGAGCACAAATTAAGAAACCCTGTTTTGACAACATTGACTTATAGTTGCTTATTATAATGATTACTGTGACCGCCACAGTAATGTTGTTTAGTTACAAGGCAACTGAAAATTATTAAAGGGCAACAACTGTAGTCAGGAAAGACGGTCTTCGTTTGTGCTCCATAACAAATAGAGGAACAAAATCTGTGTTTGCCAAATGGAAGAAAACAAAAATGGTAGATTGAAAAAAGTTATTTTCAGGCCTTTAAAAGAAGATAAAGATTAAATAAAAATAAAATAAAAACAACTTAATTCTGTTCCTTTAAAGTAAAACAGTGCTTATTTTATTCAGCACAACAGTCAGAGTTGCAACTGAATTATTGGAAAATGTATTTGAAGATGAAACTTTGAAATAAAATTGATTTCTGAAGCTACAAGATGATGATGGAAGTTATTGGTGACACTGGCTGGTTAACTAATTAGAAGAATAAAACTACAGCTTGTATTTTGATACTATGTCAGAAAGTTTTTTTCTGATTCTTACAACTGTGTTAATTGAAGTTAATTGAACAGCAAAATTGAAGTTTATTTATATTCTTCGGTCAGGTTGCAGGTCCCTTATGCTGCTGATGACATAAATCAATACCATCTTTTTTATCAAGATGGCTTCCACCATTAGTAGCCTTAGAAATGCTATTATTAATTAGAAATTTTATTTTCAAATATATACATTTCATATTCTGATCATGCTAAGAGGTGCTTTTATATGAACATTGACTGCTGGGCTAATCAAAATATGATCCATTTTTCTTTTCTGCATTTTATAATGAGTGAATTATGGATATGTAAATTAAATCATAATACCAGCAATATATTGCCTGTGATTCCAGTAAGGAATGGTTCTCAGTTACATAATTTTTAAATTCCAAGCTAAATGATGGGTACAATATTGATTTTTGCCAATCTTATTTCTTTTAATACTTTTTAAAATTCTACAAAGAAAAATATTAAAAACCATTCTTTATTAATAGACATGGGATAGTTAATAGCTCATAATATCACAAAATATTATGGAGTTTGCTGTATCTGGAAAGTGTTCTAAACCCTACACACGGATAATGAAAAAAATTCTTACAGAATTTTGTATTAATACATGTTGGGTTAAAGAATTTTATAGTGGTGATGGAGTGCCATGAAATTAATACTTGCAATCCAGATTGCTGTAGTTTACATTTTTCTGTATGTTTCAAGCTAGGTGTGCGTTATTTGTACTAAGCACACCACAGAATGAATTATCCAAAGTCCATTGATTTTAATGTGTTTTGGTTTGTAAACAAAATTATAGTAATTTCTTGCACATTTTTGAAAAATAATTGTATAAGGATTTATGTATCTGCTTCTAGATACAGTGTGTAAATAAAAATTTCATTCACAAAAGAATCTGTGAGTATTCAATAAACAAAATGAAATCCTGAAGCAAATATTGAATTTTGGGGGGTGGAGGGGGGGGGCAGGTGATAGCTGACTTACATCAGTATCAGTGAGATGTTGAGCTATCATTTGCTTGCCATCAGAATATAGCTGCAATTTTTCCTGCTACTAACTCTCCTAACAAAGTGCTTGTATCTCTGGCTATCATTTTTGCTTTCCAGAATGTTGCCAGTATATAATTAAAATATGCTGTCTATTGAGCATTCACACACGCACACTTTAGATTGCTTTTGCTATCACTGTTTCCTGTAGTTGTGCTGCTTTTAATGTTTTAGCATAAACACTCCAAAAAAGCCTGCCTTGAAAGGTGCTATGCCTTTTTTTTTTCTTTCTAAAAAAAGTGAGAGTTCATAATTTTCAGGAAAGCCATTAAGTAGTTGGAGTGTGAGCTCCAAAATTGAAGTTAAAAATGTACAAAATACATAATCACTAGTTTATTGGGTGCTATTTTGGTTAAATTAAGGTAGTAGGATGTTTTCAAGTCAGGGAATACGTACATAATTCCAGAAATATTACAGCATTAACAATTTGTTTTAGATAAATAATTTGTATGTTTATAAAAATGATATACATAATAAGTTTTCTTTTTTTTTTGTTTTCTCCCTATAGACTTGATACTCAGTTTCCCAAAACCATAGCTTTAATATATGTTTCAATGGCTTTTCCTCTGTTGTTATTAAAATTCCATTTAAAAGAAAATACATTATTGTAGCAGCTAATACTGTCAATCTCTGAGCAGGTGTGGGGCAGGATTGAAGAAGCTTTCCTTTGTTGAGGTCAAAGATGGTTGAAACTTAAAATTCCTATTTAGCCACTGCTATTGCAAGAATCGTTTGGGATTTGATTATATATTGACAAATATAGTTGCATATTTCTGCCTGTCTGCTAAGTCAGCTGCTGTTTTTGTTCACGTGTTCTAGTTGATTTTAAAGGTATAGTGTGATATGTGATTGTGTTGTCTATCTACATCAAGTCCTTTACACTTTGCTTTTAAAAATACCAGGTCAAATTTAGCTCCAATATAAACATTAAGCATGCTCAGTTCCACTGAAGCCAGTGAACTTATTTCCACTTACACTGGGGTGAATTTAGTCCAATAAGATCACAACTGCCTCAGCTTGTCGATAAACTTGTGTTTAAATGTGGGTAAGGGATGGGGTTGGGATTGTTATTAGTGCAATTATAAATTTGAAGATGAATGTAAAAGATTGAAATGTTTATAATTGAGATGCTCATGCTCCCAGTCTTGTCCATATTATGTAGCATCTGTTTTACACATGGGAGAATGGATGAAGAAAGCCTACCCTCAGGTGTAGATGCCTCATCAAATGAAACATGGTGTTTGTACCAAAGGAATAAAGCTTTAACTTTGAATGCTGTTTCTCCCATAAGTATTAAAGATTTCTAAAAAAAACAGGAGTACTTGTGGCACCTTAGAGACTAACAAATTTATTAGAGCATAAGCTTTCATGGACTACAGCCCACTTCTTCGGATGCATACCATCCCAAGAAGTGGGCTGTAGTCCACAAAAGCTTATGCTCTAATAAATTTGTTAGTCTCTAAGGTGCCACAAGTACTCCTGTTCTTTTTACGGATACAGACTAACACGGCTGCTACTCTGAAACCAAAGATTTCTAAGAGATCTGTGGCTTTGTCACTCATGAGGTCTTCTCCTCTCATTAGAGGTATATGTCTCACTTAATCTGTTTCTTTTGTATATGGTAATGGTAGTTTTTAGTTCTATACATGTAACTTTTTTATTTTTCTTTAATACACTTTGCCTTATCACTAACAGTTTTTCACTTCTTAAATTTTGGGTTCTCTTTTAGCAAAGCACTTAAGCCTGTGTTTAAATACATCCCTGTTCAGGATAGAATTTAAGTCCCATAGACTTAAAAGGAACATAAGCGTAGTCTTAAGTTCTGTCCTGAATGAGGATGCTTTCTTGAATATGTTTTGTGTTTTTTATTTTAAATCAAACTCCTATTGTCCACAGTAGCACTTGTAACTTTGTCTTCTAAGTGTGTCATACATTAGGAAATTGATTCTGCTGTTTCCTCTCATCAAAAGCCATTCAGAGTGAGAATGGGATTATGTAGGGAAAATAAGTAAAATATTTTCTTGAAGAAGGGAGGATGATTCAGAAACACTATGTATTCTGCACCCTCAACATGAAGCATGTGACTCCAGCTAGCCAACTTGCCAGTTACCTTTACTGAATCGCCTAAAGTACTAATGCAGCACTGGGGTCCTCCTTGGCTGCTTAACTGGCCCTCTTCTTATGGTTGTTTGCAAAGGCGGTACATTCAAGAAATACCTTCCAAAATGGGTAAGAAGAGGCAGACACAGCTTTGCTTGGCTGACATCAGGAAGGACATGCAAATAAAACTTCCTGCTCTCAGCTCACAATAGTCCAGAGTGTGAACAGGTTGTGCAAGTATTCTCCACCCTGTGCAAGAGCCAGTTGCTGACCCTGTAGTCAAAGTGCTGTCTTTCCACCCATGGACTGAGGAGAGTGGGGTCACAATCCAAAAGGGAGTGGGTGGGAAAGAGAGGAGGAAGAGCTATGACAAGAATAGTGTTAGGCTTTGCCCCAGAAAATTCAGGAGGCATTGTGCTGTAGGTCTGTGGGGCTCCACAATCCACCTATTCTTAGACACAATCTAGTCCTAAATTTAGTATTCTACCTAATGTTCTTCAGTCTGTGCCTACTTGCTAAAATGTTGAGCTGAAGTAATTCCTTGGATTGGAAGGAATCAAGACACATTTAGGTGACAGGATGTTTACAGAATTCTACATTATGAATCCTGCAATGCGAAGGAGAAAGCTTTTTACACGAGCTCTCCATCTTACTATAGGCTCTGCAACTCTCCTCAGCTATATGAAGCTATGTAGAATTCTTCCTTCTGGCTCGGAGACAATTTCATGATTTGCTTAGCCTTCTGCAATGTATGAACCAGAAACCGTTCATATTTTTAAAATGCAACCCCTTTTAGTTTATAGCAGTTTAAATATTATTTAATTATTGCTACCTTAATGGAGAAAATACTTTGTAGTATTCCTTGTAGTATCACCCTCCTTTTCCTAATGACAGCTGCATTGTCTTACTTTCTGATAAAGCCTTCTGGTGAGGAAAAAATATTTTTCTCTTATATCTCTCAATCTACCAGTCTGGAGGACATTTGTGTGTTTGGCCATGTCTCATCAATCTTGGAGGCATCTGGCTGAAGAGATTTTTGGCACTATTATTCCCCCAGAGCTTGCATTCAGCATTCCAATTTTGCCCCAGTTCACTGCCTCCATCAGGAAACAGCAGCTGCTCTTTCCTGTTCTGTCTCAGAATTCTTTGGCCTGTAGGATCCACTGCTTTTGCACATCCATGCTGGGTACTCAATTCTTCACAGAAAAATCTCTTTATTTAGTATCTTCTCTTAAAAACACATTCCTTCCTGCTTCTGGGTATGGCTTCACAGGAGTCTAGCCCAGCCACTTGTGTTCTGTGTTACTTGAGGGATTTTTAAAGCTAAGAATAAAAAATCAAAATTGCCTTGCCATGTAGGAAAATACTTTATTTATTTCTGAACTAAGCAAAGCAAGTAAACTTTTGCCTTTACTGGTTTGGCGAAGCAGTGGTGCCAATTCTTGTGATATTTGGGTTTGTTTCCTTAAAGCCTCAGCACCTGGAGTCATGTGATTAGGTGAGATGTTCAGCTTTTTAAAGTACTTTTCTAATCCTTATGATTGTGAAGAAGAGCTTGAAAATGCGACCAAATGTACACACTAAAGGATCAAAAACCAGAAGGCAAAGAAACCATGCCCCCACTCATTTTTGAATGCTTGAGTATGGCAATACAGGAAGAAAAAGTGCATAATGGGCCACTGCTTGGAGGGTCAGCAAAGTAGCTTTTGCTCATGTTTCACAAATGCATACTGACATGCTCCAAGCATCTATTTTCAGCTTTGTTGAAAGGGGAGTGTGATTGGGAGATTGGACTCTGCGATTCATGAACATGGGTATCTGTGAGGAAATAGAACTCAGTTTCTCTTATAGTGGGTGCTGTGTTTCTTGGTATCTTTTTCCTTTTGCTCTATGAGGTTTTAGTGAGAAATGAAATATGGAGGACCTTCTAATATCTGATGGTTCCCTTTTGACCAGCATTTGCTACTGTGCTGTTTGCTGAGCCTGTGTTTCAGTTCTGTCCACTAGTTTGGTTCTGAAATAGTTTCTGACTTGATTTTCTGAGCTTCTAAGCTGCACTGTATGGACTGTACAACATATTCCTGTTCTTAGGAAGCACAGATGGACCCTGCCAGGACATCCTCTCCAAATACAGCTTTTATTCCTGCTTACCACACTCACTGCTGAGAATGTAATGCCACTTGAGAGCTCATTCAGTTTCTGCAACTTGCTCTTGTATCTGCTTTTGTCCTTAGTAATTGACCTTTCTCCAGTTTCAGTGCATTAAAGACAAATCCCTAGGGTTATATCTACACTGCGATAAAAAACCCAATGCACAGAACCTAGATCAGCTGTCTTGGGCTAGCAGGGTTCAAGCTGCAGAGCTATGAAATTGCAGTGTAGACGTTCAGGATCTCGGAACCCAAAGCACTAGTACAGAGCCTTGTGAGTCTGCCAGTCCTGCTGCAGGTCTTGTATCACAGGGTAGTGTCTTAAGTCACTTTCCCATCTCCAAGGAAACATCCAAGAAAAATGAAATTTAAATGTGCTTTTCCAAAATATTATCATAGCACCAATTAGACCTGTGAGTGTCCTGGCAGCACACTTCCTCTTCCTATGAGCAATTATAGCAGTGAGGTAAATCAATGAGCTCTCTATAAGGATCCTATTGTAAATGATATTTGCCAAAGTGGATAGTTTACTGCTTTGTCTCCGAGACAACACAGAATTCCACTTGAATATAATATATTTCTCTGCCAATTCCTTTATTCTATCTAATACCCGTTACATGCTCTGGATGCTTCAAGAAATGTGAAATTCTCTATAAATCTGGCTCAGTGATGGTGAAAAATCAGATGCCCTTTTAATGTTGAACAGGTGAGCTGTTATCTATTAGGAAAAACCACCTAAGACCATGACAGTCCAATCTGCAAGATTCACAGATACCTCCTAGGCAGAAAGGAACAGAGAATTTGAAAAGGAAATATAGGCTGGGATTTTTTAAGGAGCCAAAGGGAGTCGACACCCATATCCCACTGTAATACTTTAGGCTTTTTTTAAATCACAGCCTAATTAAAAAAAAATGGAAAGGGGCAAATTAATGGATGAGAGAACACTGCAGTGTATTATGATTTCTTCCCTCATTAAAGAATGTATGAATTCTGATTTTTTCACCTATCCGATGCCCTGAGCACATTGCAAAACATAAGAACATATTAATGAAGCCTATTACTGTTTGCTGTTTCCCAGCAATGTTCTTTGGGTGGGTTTGTTTCTGGGGGAGGAGGCATTTTCTCTGCTTGTAGTGTTTGGTTTTCATCATAAGGACTGTCTGCAGGAAACCTTGCCAAAAAACAACAGAATAATAATAATTAAAAAAAAAGCTAAAAAAATAAGCAAGTGAACTTATGTATAATTTGTCTGTTTGACTGTAGTTTATACACTTGGCAATAGTGTTCCAACAGTTTTGCTGTATTCGCTGATGCTACTTGGAATGCTTCATGCCGGCTTCAAGGAGAGCTTTGTTCCCAGAAATTGCTCCAGAAGCCTCTGTGGGTGATATGGGCAAACCAGACCCAGCTGAGCCTTCTGGGTTGGTAGAATTGGATGTTAGTATTATGAAAAATAAAATTCACAGATAAGAAATATCTCTTCTTTCACCTCTGAAATAAAATCTTCCCGTTTAAGTCTGAAACAGTCTTGAGTTACGCTGTTGTTGGTGGGAAAGAGTCCCGTGGCACCTTATAGACTTACAGACATATTGGACCATAAGCTTCCATAGGTGAATACCCACTTCATCAGATGCATGGGTGGAAATTTACCTGTTGTTGGTGTGCATGGTACCTCACTTTTTCTTAAGCAGTACATAAGCAGTTGCACGGCACATGTTGAGGGAAATCACTGGGAAGCCGTTTCCATTGATATGGCTTCTATTCACTGGGTGTATTGCTGATGCTTCTTCCATGCGTATTCTGATGCGTAAAGCTCGTTGACATCACTGACAAGTTGGTCAGCTATAGGTGACAACTGTCTTTTCCTCTAGATTTTCATATTACGGTATTATGTTTATGAAATTCGGTGTTTCAATAGCTGTTTGTCATTTCAAGCTTGCAGTGTCCTTCAGCAACTGAGCTTGCAAATTCTGGTAACTGCCTGCACATATACATACAAACTGTATCGATCTGTCTTTTAATGTGCAGGTACCAAGTTACTGGAATTTTCTACTCTGGCAGCTCATTCCTGCATTGTCAAATGCTAAAAACTATATGAAAACAAACATTTTTTTAAAAAAAGCAACAGAGGGTCCTGTGGCACCTTTAAGACTAACAGAAGTATTGGAGCATAAGCTTTCGTGGGTACAAACCTCACTTCTTCAGATGCAAGTGAAAAAGTGAGGTTTTTACCCACGAAAGCTTATGCTCCAATACTTCTGTTAGTCTTAAAGGTGCCACAGGACCCTCTGTTGCTTTTTACAGATTCAGACTAACACGGCTACCCCTCTGATACTTGATTTTTTTTTTTAAGATTACCAAAGGACATCTTAATGTCTATTTACACAACATTTGAAATTTGATCACACAGACATTTGTAAAGTTATCCTGTTGGGGAGAATGATCATGTGAATTTATTTTACAAGGCAGGGTTTTGGATTTTTTTTTTTTAACTCATGTTGTGACTCCAAATGGCTAAAGGGAATTTGGTCAAACTTTCACACACACACAAAAAAAATCACTTTCAGGTGGAGTCCAAGCATAAAAAATTCCATCCTAACAGGTATCTTGGTAAGTTGTAAGGGAGAAGGAGGAGAAATATCAGAATGGAAAGACTTTTTCAGCAGTAACAATAATGAATCCATACAGTCATGATTGCTAATAATTCCATTACAAGGTTCCCCAAAAAGTTCATTGCATGTGGGCAGCTTTAGTATTGCTTGATAAAGAGACCTTCCAAGGGTAACTGGAACATGTGACTAAACATTAACATGTAGTGGTGCTCTCTTTTTGAACTGCTTGATTCTAGAGGTGGGGAGTTACTGATATCAATGTTAACGTAAAATATTTCAGTGCTAGGAAGAGATCTTTTCTTCCCCTGGTGTTAATATACTACCTTAATTCCATGTGATGCCCTTCAACCCAGTGTGCAGATGCAAGGTTTGTAAACATTCTGCATTAAAAATTATTAAACAGCTGTGCAGGAAATATACAACCGTATTTGTTTATTGTATGCTGCAGTTTATTAGTAAATATAATTAGTTCCAGCCTGATAGCAGATTAAATACATTATAAACAAGTGGTCACGATGAATAGGGTTATCCTGCAAAAGCTCTGGAAACTTAAAGTGATACTTTGTTAAAAAATGCGTATTGTATCTGCTTATTTCTGGCTATTTGAAATGAGTAGCAGGAGCTTTTTCAGTTGTAATTCAGTTTGGGGGCTATTTAGAGATGTTGCTTTGTTTAAATTCATCTTACACAACCATTCGAGGAATTTGCAAAAATCAATTGCTCAACACATGATCTAACAGAGGTTGAGCAGAATTGTACTCAGCATGTCAGGGGGATACTTCAGAATGCAGGGCCGGCTCTGGCTTTTTTGCTGCCCAAGCAAAAAAAAAAAAAAAAATCGACGCGGCCGGAGTGGCAAAGCAGGGGAAAAAAAAAAATAAAAAGAAGCAAGCGTTCAGGGGGACTCCCTGCGCTGCAGACGTGCCCCGGCTAGTGGGGGAGAGAGAGAAGGGGGGCGGCCAGGGCTTCAGCAGGGCACACCCCACGCGGCCCCAACCACCACGCTGCCCGCCGGGAAGGCTCCACGCCGCTCCAGTCGGCAGGGAGGGAAGGACGCGGGCTGCCCTGCCGGGCTTGCTACAGACCTGGCACCAGCTGGGGCAGACGGAGTGCGCAACCCGCTCCCAGCAGGGCGCTCCCCTCCTCCGCGCCGCTGCCCCCTACAGGGCAGCCAGATCGGTGAACCAAAAAAAAAAAAGCAGCCGTGCCGCCCTAGGATTGGGCGGAAGGTTGCCCTGTAGAATTTGCCGCCCCAAGCACAAGCTTGCTCGGCTGGTGCCTGGAGCCGGCCCTGTCAGAATGGCCTTCTAGTGAATCCTTTGAATTCCTTGTTAATGTTGTACAGGTTTCATTGCAATATATGAGCTTCACTCCTAATTACAAATGATTTTTTTTTTTAGAAACATTTGATATTCTTGATTTTTACCATCATCTTGGCTACTTCATACAAAATAAACTTTTTACATTCTGTACAGCTTCTATTGTAAAGAGACAGCCAAGTAGTTTGGGTCTAAAAATTCAACCTGTTTTAAAATTATAATGATGTGGGAAGTGTATTCTGGACTTTATATGCTATTGAAACACATTTTTAGAGCAATAATGTTCATATAAGACCTTCATAATGACAATATTTTGTCTCTGCAATAGCATTTTACTGGCAGAATATTACCAAAGGTGTGATGACTTCAATGTCTGACAGTGGAATACAAGCAAGGAGCTAAACAAAAATGAATATTAATTTCAAATTCTGAATGCTGTGAGGGAGAATAAGGACAAACTCATAAGAAGATAAATGTCATTCCTGACTTACTAAGAGGATACCCCAAACAACAGATGGCTTTATATTGTACTTACATTTGTATTTTTTTCTTATTTCATTATACTTGTTATAGTTCTGCTTTGATGTCCATCATACAAAAAGATGGTTTAATAAAAGAAAAAAACTGCTGAAAAGTAACTGATACTGTCCTATTAAGTTTAAAAATAGTTGGTTTTATTATGCCCAGTGATGCTGACACTTGCTTGAAAAGAAAACAAGTGTAGAGCTAAGAAGCAATTTTATGTCAATTATCTTCAGCATTGTCGCTGTTGGCTCTGGTGTTTGCATATCCCTGATCATTTGCAAAATTAGGCTTTTCCAATGCTTTGATCATGTTTTGTGTCATTTCCCTGAACTGTCCTTGCAGAGTCTCTAATGCACATACTGTATGGAGAATCTGAATTCAGAACTATACTGGACTTAAAACTAAACTGCATTCTTTGATCTCCCTCCTTTTATTTCTATTGGAAGGGAAGAGATATATAAACTGAATTCAGTTTGTTGCTATTGTATATATTATCAGCTGCATGAAGGTTTTATATAAAATGAAAATGGTTGGCATAGAGCATGTTGGTTAAAATTTTGTCATCTTCCAGCAACACCGTAATGATTGCTGCTTGACAGCTTGGAGGAAGTTGTTTTAGAGTTAGTGTTCTCTCTCTCACCCGCCACCCCCCGAAGTTTTGAGTGCTCTAAAGCAGTTCCCTTGCTTTTTTCATTACAAGAACCATATATTAATAGAGAAGTCTCCTAGATCATCCTATCTATGAATGTGCAAAGCACTTCATCTCCTGATAATGATAACAAAATATCCCTGTGGCAAATACAGCATTTGGTTATATAAGAATGTAATAGGAAAATATGTATTTTTCTGCCTTCAGTGAGATGTAGTTTGTTCTTTTTGGAGATGGTTAACCACACTCAACTTCATTTAATCTCTTCCTCTCTCTTCTCTGGAAACATGAGGAGAGCTAGTACCTTGATCCCTATGAGAAAAATACACAGAAGGTAAAAAACCACTAAATCTTTTCTCTCTAGCTACCACTTAGGGTGACCAGATGTCCTGATTTTATAGGGACAGTCCTGATTTTTGGGTCTTTTTCTTATATAGGCTCCCATTACCCCCCACCCCGTCACGATTTTTTCACATTTGCTGTCTGGTCATCCTGCTACCACTGCTTAACCCTGGGTCAGAAGCAAGATTCATGGTAAATTGCAGGGGGGAGCAGTGACCGTTGAGGAAGATTTTCCTATTTCTTTTAGTGGAGCATTACAAGGAGCTATAATTCATCTGCCATTTGTAAGAGGAGGGATTTGATCCAGCTGGAATTTCTAACTGATTTTTTTCATGTAACACTTGCTTTTTGTGCATGAGTGCAAAGCCAATAGCTACCTTTCCAACATTATTCTATGAATTGTTGACTTTCATTCAAAACCTGCTGAATGCTCCAGAATCATCCTAGCATCACAGGCTATGTCAAAATAGATGTTTGTAGCTGAATCTAAATGAAAATTTGTGCAATCATTCAAATAGTGCAGCAAGACTCAATCAAGAGCAAACTAGATTTGAGCTTCTATCCCCCACAACTTTAAGGGGGGCTTTATTTTTTTGCAGTGGTATCTGCTGAACTTCTTGAAAGTAGGCTTTAGAAATCTTTGGAGGGCTCTTTGCATATCAGCATACAGCAGAAAAGTTCCACTTGCATATCCTTTAGAGCGGATAAGGTGAAGCAAACTCTGTATTACAAAGGTGATGAAATACCAAAAGAACAAGTGAGGGAAAAAAATTATTTTTTTCTGTTTGGTCAATATGGTAGCAGAGGTACTGAACAAATTTTGGGTGGGTATGAACATTATAACACATTAGAAATGCTATTTCTTTGACTGAATGTGTTTCTTGTCATTAGTGAAGCAGTCTTGTAAACAATGATGACTGGTCATCCCTGATGTCTGTACATCTGCTGCTGTTACTTAGAGGTAGCTTTCTGCAATATGGTTTCGCTTTTCAAAGATACTATTGGGCCCTTAGTTTAAAAATAAGTTTTATTTCTTTTAAAAGAAAGATTAGATTGCTGAAGGGAGGAAAAACAGGGTCAATCCTTAACATTTATATCCTTGATATTCTTGGAGTAAGTAAAATACTCTGTTAATGAATGTGCTAGCACTTGTGCTTTATGAATCCCACATATTTCCCAGTGGAAATATACAAATAGCTTTCAACGGGGAACAAAGACAAGATTTATATTAGTTAAAAAGAGCAAATTCTGAGGGGGATTTCTAGTACTTTTAAGTTTCTGAGTAGGAATGAAAGTGAACACTGCACAGGGATTTGACTACATATTTTTAAAAAGAGAGAGGGAGGTAATTAAAATCAGCAAACATGTGATCAGTGACTTGTTATTTTTTTTCCAAAGTCTAAAAGATCATCACAGGAATGTAAGTTTCTTAAAGTCAATGCAGCAGCTGTAAAAAAGTTGGGTCCTCATGTATGACCCTGAAGACATTTCTGCTAGTACGGTTGCTGATTTCCCTTTCTTGTTGTTTGTTTTGTTGACATAAGTGGCCTACACTGGAGATTAGAACTGAGCCCTAACAGTAACAGTACAAAGCAATGACAGTATAGAGGATCAAACAAAAACAAACACCAAACTTCAAATAAAACAGTTTGCAGTGAGAAAGATGGTATCATTCTGAAAATGTGGACATCCGTATTAGTCAAATTAAACCTTTCCCTCTTTATGGGCTCTGGTGGAAAACATGGCTTATCAGGGTGGGGATCGGTTTCAATTCTTCTGACAGGAAGCTAAAATAAAAATTGGAATGTAAACACTGAAATGAAGTAATTCTTTTGTTAAAGCAAATGGACTTGAACTTGAATTTTCATCATTTTTACTCCTGATCATGATCCTTAGCTTTTATCCAATTCAGTTCTTCTGATGTAACAGTTATAAGAGTTCAAGTAATCTTGTTATTAGTTTGTCCCACTATAAACAGGCTCATCACCACTCAAGCACTCCCTTGTGACCTGGAGCAGGTCTGCAGTGCACTACCTCAGTTTCCCCTCTTCTGGACTCCTCAATACACGTCACAACCAACAGTTCCAATAACAGCCTTTCTTGGGATCTGGTTTCTTAACATAAAGTTCAAAATAAATGCAAGGTGGTCTCCCACCTTGTTGGCACAAAACTAGAGGATAGGATGAGGCCCTTTAAAAAAAAAATCAAGGCCATAGTGTGGCCATGCTTCTCACTCTCTTGAGAATATGCACAGTGAAACAGCTAGCAGCATCCTTCTCCCCTCTACTCCAGTGGAGCGGGAGGCAGCACTGAGGAAGTAGTGGGGGGCCTGTGAGCTGCAGAATAACAGAAGAGTTTAGTTTAGCTGCCAGTGGTCATACCAAGTTCCTTCCCAGTGTTCTTCCCCCTCCGCCCCAAAATAGAACACCAAAATTCAAAACACAAGTAGTATGCTGCCTCAAGTGGTGTTAAGGAGAGGGGAAGCCGTCATGGCTGCAGCAAGAAGGTTGAGTGAGGCCTCAAGGCAGTACTGGAAGAAGGCACAGAGAAGGAGACACCCTGGTTTTGGTGGGAAAGGGAGTTTATCCAAATTAATGTGCAATTTAAAAAATAGATTTGGCCTGGGAATAACACTGAGATTTGGGCTCCTTTTAAGTATTTTTCATTTTTTTTAAAAGTTCATCCATTCCTAATCTTTGGTGCTAATTAGGCCTGAGCCACTGACTTCCTGTGTGACCTTGGGCAACTCACAATTTCTTTGGGCCTTCATCAACTTAGCAGGGAAATTGGACAAAAAAACAGAAGCCCACTGAAAAACAGATGCCATAGTAGATCATAGCTTTCCTCCATTGAAAAGTGAAATGAACCAAACCCTTATGCTTTAATTAAACATTTTGCAAGAAACAGTGGACTATGCATAGAGCATCCAAACTCGTTTCACAGACAGTTTGAGTGGAAACATTATTTAAAAGTGGTACTTTCATACTCAGCTATTTCAGAAAATCTTCATGGGAAGCAGGTATCAAATGTACCGTGTGCATGTGCACTGTTTCTTATTGCTGGGTGTCAGACTGTCTCATTTGTTATTGAGTCGCTGCTACAACATGGGGTCAAGGTTACAATGGCACTTTAAGGCAGCAGTTCTGCAAACACATGTATGTGAATAACCTTATGCCCTGGAGTCATCCCACTGATTTAGTTACCTGAACAAGGAATAAATGACATACTCCAAGTATGTGTACATGTGTCGGGACGATCAAGATTTTCAAATTGAGCCATTTTAGAACTTTAAACTTAGTTTGAGCATTGTTATTTATTAAGGCACAGTAAGGTGTCTATGACATTTTAGAGAACATCCGGAAAATTGAGGAGGTTCAACAGAGTATACAATCTATCTTAGGCAAATCTAATATACTAGGGTGAAATCCTGGCCCCATTGACATCAATGGAAATTTTACTATTGACTTTAGTAGGGCCAGAGTTTCACCCTAAGTGATTAACTCATATGTGAGAAGATGCAGAAGCATAGTGAAGTGAGGCAGTGAAAGGGGAAAAGTCGAATAAGGTTTCACAACATAGAGTGTTTGGTACATTGCACCTATAATGTGCAGTCCTGACAGAGGGTTATGCCTTGGCTTGATGTTGTAGCCAGGAAATAATCTTTTGTATTAGCATGTTGGCAATAAGATTCTCTCAAGTCTACCTTCTGGAAGTTAGTTTACTGTGGCTTAGGCTCTATGGGTCAGTACCATTGTGTGACTATTTCCTTTTATTCAGAGACAGAATTTTCAGATCTGTAGTCTTTATTTTTTAAATTTCCTTTCACATATCCCATAGCATTTCAAACCCTCCCCCCCCCCAGAATCTGGATACATTTGCAATAATGCCATATAATCTTTTCTTACATTCCAACTGGCTAGACTAAAGTCTATCTGCATGTGTGGAGTTCTGCTATTAGCAGGAGGTTGTTAGGAATATCTCCCTGAAGTGTCAGAAGGCTGTTTCAATCACAATCTTAATTGCCATATTTCTCTATAATCCTGATCTAAACCAACTGTGATTTTTTTGTTGAACTATCCAATCTACCACATGCTGACTTTACAAGGAAGGTCTTTCATTTCATGATTACATAACACATGCAATGATTCAAAATGCTGCACATGAAGCACTTTCAGTGGCTATCTTAATGGGCATGACAGTTTAAGTATACAAATAAACAGACACATAGTTGAGGGTCTTGCAAAAATTGTATTGAGGCATGCTGCATTATAAATCAGTTTCTGAGCAGATGCCATTTCCTTGTGTGATGACAATGAAGAATTATCTGGGATTTAAGTAACTTGTTGATTTACCTCCAAGCAGCATTCCCTAGTTCAATAAAACTGAATCTGAAAGACTAGAAGGTTGCAGAAGTCTGGACTTTTCATTAATTCAACTAAGACTAACTGAAACCAAGGTGGCCTGAGGTCAAGGGTAAGATTGGTTAAGTTTTATGAAATTCTTACCCTTTGAGAACTGACTCCAGAATTCAATAAAGGACTTGAACAAGTTTTGTTTCTTTGCTAATGCTATAAGCTAATTTTATCTTTTGGGGTTTTGCGGTTTTCTTAGTTGCTATTTTATTTTTGAGAAAAAAGTTATCTTACTGTTACCTCCTCCTCTTTGCACTCCTCTCCACCCTTTATCTGCTTCATTCACCTGCTATGTCTTATCATAAACCAACATTATAAACAGCTGGGGGCAAGAATGTCTCCTTCCTACATGGTGGTTTAGCACCCAATGCAATGAGGTCTTGATCTGTGATTGTGGCCCCTAAGGTCTACTGTAAAATAAACCACTGTAAAAATTGATTTGAACTATAAATATAAACATGCAATTCAATCTGACCTTACTAGCCAGAAGATGCGACAACTTCTGAGGGATGATAGTTTTCAAATTGTGACAAATAATGTTATTCAAAAACTGCTTAATTGTGCTAACAAGCCACTATAGCCTGCCAAACATTGATGGGGCATTACACTGTTCATCGACTGTTCCTAGTTGAAAGCCTTTGGGGCAATTAAATTTTTGCAGATGTTGATAACTGCTCATTTGCAGATTCTAATGAATGCAAAATCTATTCAGGAAATGTTATCAAACTTTGGTATTGAAATTTCCATGAACCGAACTAATCAGAATTATTGTGGCTGTGGATCAAACACGTTAATTTGTCACAGTGTGACAGTATAAGAATCTGCTTTTGCTCTGTGGTTTGGGATCAAGGAAACATCAGTCCCAGACAGTTAAATATTGGTTACATTTAAGGAATCTAGAACTGTTGACAACTTTCCGTTTAATTGTCCAGTTCCAAGTTTCTCCTTCTTTCAGATTGCTTGGATCGAATATTATTTCCATTTCTACAACCTCCATTGACTCCGCTACCCTAAACATGGCCACAATTTATATGTGTATTTATTAGAAAATGATAAGGGGCTGCGTGTAGATAGAATTTTGTTTAGATTTCCCTTTGGATCATGTTGTGTGTTCCCCATTCTATTTCATGTCCCATGAATTAAAGTGTGTTGCATAGTTAGGGTATATGGAATGAGACAAAGCTGAGATTAAAAAGCTAAGAAAATTGGCTTTGTCAATTATTCTGGTGGCGATGACTAAGTAAAAGGAGACATAATGAAACACATAAACCACATTTGTTCCTTTTAAGGTGTAAATAATATATCTCCAGCCTTTTGGCTTTTCCTGGTTATTGGGAAATAGAAGATACAGTGAAATTGAAGAGACGCTGACAAAGACAGAAAAATACTACAAGAGAATGAAATGTTTGTTTTATTGAATACATCTGCCTAATGTAGGGCTTCCCAGAATTTGTCATAGCATGAACTACAATTTACAGAGATTTATAGAAACACAGATCACCTCATAACATCCCTCGTGTCAGCTTAATTGGGAAAGTAATATTAGGAATGTGTGTAGTTGGGATTTTCAGAAGCACTCAGCGTTGGCCTAACTTTGCTCCCAATGAAGTGAATGAAGTTTTACCATTGACTTCAGTGGGAGCCTATTTAGGCCAGTAAAGAGCGCTTTTAAAAATCCTAGCTACAGTATATCTTAGCAGCTGGGAAATAAGGCACAGGAGCCAGCACTATGTGATGCCTCTGTGACTCACCATAAAGTGCTATGCAAACCATCATGGGTCCACAGATGAGATTTTGGGATCCACTATCCTAATTTAGAATACCTCATATTCAGATAAAAGTCTTCTGCTTCCATCCCAGTCCTTGCACCGCGAGACTTTCATTCCATGAGAATAGTTATTTGAAACTAGAAGTTTGTTGACTTCTGTGCCTCTGCCTTCATGCTTGTGTTGTTGCATCTTCTCAGGTGGGAATGTCAGGATGTCTTTAACCAGCTAGACTACACAAAAAGGGCTTGGGTTTATTTCTGCATTCATTTATAGGTCTAGGAAAGGAAAACTGTTCTTTTGTATAAAGCATAGGAATGGAAGTCAGGAGACCTGGCTGGTCTGTTTTAGCTCTGCCAGGCATCCTGTGTGACCCTGGGGCAAGGAATTTTGGGCCAAATCCTGGCCTTACCATTTGCTCAAAATTAAATGGGAAGTTTCACATGCGGCTTAATGGTGGTATGTGACCTTTAAGCACTAGTGCCTTGGTGTTGCCATTTGTAAAATATGGCTAATCTCCTCTTTACAGGAAGCCTGTGAGTATAAATTTGTGAAAGGTCTTCAAGAAGGCACTACAGAATACTTCTAGAACACTTCACGGCCAGCTGGATGATTGAGGTCCTTAGAAGATTCTATGGAAGTTCAAATTATTATTTCAGTTGTCCTTTTGAAGTCTCTGATAAACAACCTGGCATTTATTTTCAGATCTTTGTTCCCACAGAGCATAATCAGGATTCAGGAACTCAAAGTTGTGTGAAAGCTGGATTTCAGTTTTCTCCTCTATTTCCTCACCATGCACATAGAGTCAAAACCCATGGTCCTTTCAATGCTACCTTTGGATTAAAGAAGATAGATAACAATGTTCCCAGTTTCAACATACTTGCATTGATATATCTATAGGTGCCAGTGGGAGTCTTCTCTGAGGCTGATTGGCAGTCAGCCAGCTGCTGACTTTCCACTTACCGCCATTAGGAATAATCTCTTTTAAGAGAGATACTTTTCACCCACCTTTGGATGTTCCAAGGAGAAAGATACAGTCATGTTTAAAGCCTGTTAAAACATGTTAAACATTGATATTTGCCAGCTGAAGAGTCTGGACCCTCTGGTTGAAGAACAGTGGTTTACTCATTGTTTGTAGTGCAACTGACGTGCTGCTGTAATCCAATCTAAAATGTTAAAGAGAATGTAAGAAAAAGTACTCTGCAATGAACAAGGGAGTATGGTTATATATTACCTCTCTCCTTTCCTTAGCCCCCAGAACCCCAAACCTTTGGGCCAATACTATAGTATCTGCCATTCTATTATCATGTGGTTGTATATTTACAACTACAGGGTGCAGAGTGGTTAGTAAGAAATTTACATGAAACACTAGATACACCATATGTACTTTTACTGAGGCTACTTATGGATTCTAACATTTTTGCATGCAGTAGCCTGATGGCAGTTAAGGAAAAATAGCTAATTATTAGGAGGAACCACAAAATAAGAGCTTTATTTATTGAAAAAATCCTATCTGCTTACTCTAGACTAATCAGATGTTCCTGATATACGGGGGGAATGACCCGTTATTATGTTTCATTGTGTGAGTCGGTGATTTTAATAGCTTCCACATTTGACTTATTCGCTCTTTGCTGATTTAAAATGAGAAGTGTCAAGCGTACTTACTTCTCCACATTAGCTGAGTCTTGAGTTTTCAGATGCATTAATGTATGTTCTTTCAGCTGTGGTGCCTTCACACTATCCTGAGACTCATAAAGCAAAAGGGATTGATCGGTTCAGCATTTTGCTCATGTAACATGCACAAGTCATTTAGTAGAGTGATTGATGGTATTGCAGTGAAACAGTTCATAAAGGATAATGTCCTTCTACTTAGAATTCACATGCTATCATATTGGAAAGGCTCTGGCATTTGAAGGAAAAATCAACTGCAACATCATCAATTTGAAACCGGCTCTAGCATAACAGCACTTCGAATGTGGGTTGGAAGGAAGTATCTCATAAAACATTTTATGCCTGAGAATGTTAGCTTCCTTGCTAGTTAAACGCAACTACTCACAAAAGATGCAATTAGACAATTAGTTAAAAATTTGTGATTATAGCTGAGAGACACTAGGCTAGTACATAGACCTCTCTATGTGTACAAGGGACCGTTTCTTCAGGGCTGAGCCAATGAAGCTCAAGTTGTTGATATATTACAGCAGTGCCAGAACGGAGGGCATCTGAGTGTAGTGACAAACCCAACACGTAAATCCTTAGTCCAACGTGCAGCAACAGTAAAGAAGACATATTAAATATTCTTGTTTAGCTGACATGGGACTGCAAAGATGCATTTAGGCAGATGACAAGCTCCTTTCTACAATATATCAAAATAGAGACCGTTATGGTGGATCCAAACCAGCTAGTCCTGATCTCTTCTCTGGTTCTGGATTAATGACCACCTTCAACTGAAACTGAGCAAAGTTGTGAGGCATTGATGTGACAGTTCTTTACACTCCCTTTTGGAAGAGAAATACCCAGTTGACACCATTTCTGCACTGATGTTCTGTGGGGAATAAGGTAATTGCTCAAGCGCTGTAAGACAAAAACAAACAGACTCCTCTGTGGGATCTGAGAATCTTTTTGTTTATTTTGAAACATCACAAATGTACTTTAGAAGAGAAAGTTTGCTCAATAATATAAATTGGCATGGGTCCTATATGTAAACAGAGGGTGTGTGAACCCTGAGGGTTGAGTTGAAAAGTCACTATCAGAGGCAATACTCCACTGGGGGGTTATTTAGTTTAAGATGTTTACAAGTACACCTCCAAGCTCTTCATGTCCTCCAGTCAGCCAACACTGCATGGAGGATGCACAGAGGAATTAGGTCATAAAGGGTGACAAGACAACCTACTAAGGCTCTAGAAACAATAGTGTGTTCTAGTGCTACCTAGAGGCTGAAGACAAATTCTCCACGTGCTAATAAAGCTCAGTTCTGATTTCTCATTTTTAGGCACGTTTTGTGGCAGACATTAGATTAATTTTGGCTCTTCTCTCCCACCACATGAATATATTCAATTTGCTATACATCTGTTAAGTAAATTCTGTGACTGGCATGATGTCTAAATAATATTTGCATAGTATGAAAAAGATGCAGTGTAAACTTGCTATCAGTTTTCAGAATTCCCACCTATAATTTAGGAGGAAATAGAAAGATTGCCTAGTATAATTATATGCAAATTTTAGAAGCATGAAAGAAATAAACAAAACAAGGTAAATCACATGTCAGAAATGTCAATGTTAATCTTTAGAGGAGAGAGGGGTGAAAGTCTGTCATCTCTCCGGAAGAGTATTTATAAAATAGTGAAATACACATAGTTAATCATTGATCAAAATAAATTCTGTGAATTAAGATGAGAGTAAGACGGGATTCATTAGTTGTTTACTCATTGTGTTGTCATTTACATCTATGCTAAAGTCTCTCTAAGGTATTTATATGGACTTCATTACTGTAGTATCCGAGTGCCTCACAGACTTTTATGTTGCCTCACAACTCCTTTGTGAGGTAGGGATGTACTCTCCCCGTTTTAGAGAAGTGGAACGTAGGTGCTTTTGAAAGAGTTAACCCACCATCTCTCTGTGCCCAAGTTCCATTTCCTTCTGCATGGTTGCCACCTAGCCCCGTAGGCACCTAAAATTACTCAATGCTGAAGTTTTTGCAGTAAAAGTTTCCTTGATGCTTATGTTTCTGCCTCTGGGCATGTGCACTGCTGCCTCACTCTAGGCATCCCGCTGCCTATTTCCTGTCTAACCCACAGCGTGATCCATGAACTGGGGGAAAGATAGGCATTCAGCCACCTAATCTGTGTGCAGGGACTGGTGTGGTAGCCATGCTCAGGGCCACCTAGATCTACACAAAAAAGCTAGGGGAGCAGGATCTCCCTTATAATGTTTAGCCCATTAGTAAAAGCACTTACCAGTTCAAGCCTCCCTCTCTCTCCCCTGCAATAAGAAGACACTTGAACAGGGATCTGCCATCGCTGGGCTAGAGAGCGATTCTCACTCTCTTTGGACCAATTCATATTTTATTATTCACTTCAATTAAAGCAGAATAACTGCATCAGGAGAGATCAAGGGAGAGTCATAGTAGATTATGCCATAGCCTACTGGTTAGAGCATTCTCCTATGAGGTGGTAGAGCCCTGTTCAAATCCCTTCTCCTCATCAGGGAGAGGGGGAACTCGAACTGGTCTCTCCCCACATCCTGGATGAGTGTTCTAATCACATGACTAAAGATTAGAAAGGAGGTGGTGGTCCTCCTCCCTCCCCTGGCCTGTTTTGTGTACATATAAGTGGCCTCTGACTACTCCTAGTAGACTGGTCTCCAAACTCCCTCTTCCCCCCAAGTTAGGCAGAGGAGCACTTGTTGTCCACTGGTTCATGAATCACAAGCCGTGACCAACCCATCCTTCCTCTCTAAAAATCGGTGTAAAATGTGACCACTCATCTGATAGCATTTTACACCTACTATACACAGCTGTTATGTCTATGCAAGGGGTGAGGCAGCAGAGAATCAAACCCAGTGTCTAGCATGAACCACCCTGTCAGGGGACAGATAAAAGGGAAGCTTTTGTGACATGAACAATTATAATAGAAACACTGAAATTAGAGATGAAAATAAGGCCTAAATAGGTCATCAATTTACCAGTGCAGGATTGTTCTCTACAATGCAGTCACAACTCTTTTATCCAAATAACAGAATGGTTTCTGAGGATGATACTTCTCCCTATAACTTTTGAGGCTATTAAATATATTAAACGTGACTTTGCAGTTAGTGTAGATAAGGTCAAGTGGTGTTTAATATCTAAGTGACAGCAGATCATGGCTAAACCAACTGAGCCAGTAGGAGTTGGTAATAATAATAATAATAATTAATAATAAAGGTCATAAAGGTCCCTGTCTACATTGAGTTTTAGAAAATCACATTAGTTAATACAGCTACTCAAGACTGCATTCTAACACGACTTCATTTTCTAGTGACGATAAGCCCAAACAGACCATACTGCTATGACAGTTTTCCTTCTATCCAGATTCTCCCCACCTTTCCCCCATATTTAATTTCCTCCCATTACTTTAGTTATAAACTTGTGTATCAGCCTGCACAATGCATCCCCCTGCCAGGGTATTTACAAATTCTTGTTCCCCTTTATTGTCATTCAATCAAGTTAGTCCATATTTAGTTCTTTTAATTTTTCATCCTAAATCCTAGATGAAAGGTCTGTGTAAATTGAAAATTAATTAGGCTAGTGCTTAGAGGAGGGGAAGGAGAGCCATGGATTCTAGTCCTAGCTCTGCCACTGATGTACTCTGCAACCTTGAAACCTGCTATTATTAGAAAAGCAGATACCTTCAAAAATATTAATATTGGGACAGATTGATGTCCAACACTGGGGTAAATCCAAAGTAACTTCACTAAAATCAAGGCATAGTCTACTTTTTCATGTCTTCTGAACTGAAATATGGAGTCAATGGAGTTATTCTGGATTTACACCAATGTAACTGTGATCCAGATCTTGCCCACTCGCTATTAAATCTTAAACAAATTAAATAAAATAAAAAGCCAGCTCTTGGTTTCTTGATGTTCGTGAAAGTTAAAGTGCTAAAAGTGGTGGGGAAAATATTTACATGTAGGAAAGAGGAAACAACCCTACAGTGAATTTATTCCTCATCCCATGTTATACAATAAAAATTGATTCTAGACGACATGGTTAATTAAGTCACTCTGAGCAAATAATGTTCATTGTGTGTGTGACAAAGTGGGGGATTTTCTTGTTTTTGGTGGGGTTTCAATGGTTTGCATGCAGAAGGGGTGGGACTCAGTTTCCCTGGGTGTTACTGGTTTAACAAGGTGAGGGGAGAGGGAGTTTGTTGTTACAGAGGACTGGAGAGGGAACTTGGGACCCCAGCCAAAGGCCTGGAGGATGGATACCCCAGCGACCGGTGACCTGAGACCCCGACCCGGAGACCCAGCTCAGGAGTTGCAGCCGGTTCTGGCCAGTGGGAGAACAATGGACTGCAGAGTGAGGACCCAGTGACCTAACCAGCCAGTTCCAGCCAGAGAACAGAAGCGAGGAGAGGCGGCCCCAGTTTACGACCCTGTTTACCTGGAGAGAAGACAATGGACAGAGGCAGGGCCTGGGGCCGGTGATCTCAGATGCCCAGCTGGGAAGCAGGGGGGCTCTGGGCTGGAGAGGGGGCAGGCAGAGCCCACCTGGGTGCAGAGAGACTGGGATATGCTGGGCTGGGGAGGCCAGTCCTGAGGTCCTGAGAGTTGCCTGTGCTGTGTTCAACTCTCAATAAATCCTCCTGTTTTATGCTGTCTGAGAGTCACTCTGGTCTAGAGAACAGGGTTGCATCAACCCCTTCGGGGGTGGAGGCCCGGGGGGTCCAGAGTGAGTGGACTCCCTGAGGGGGCCCACGGCGAGAGACAGGTGTGCTAAGGCTCAGAGAGGTGCGGCTCCAAGAGGTGGAGGGGCCTGACCCTGAGAGAGAGTGGATCCCCGAGAAGGGCTGTGTCACTGAAAGGGACACCCTCATGGACTGCACGGGGCCAAGAGTGGGCACGATCTGTGAGTCCGTGACAGTATGAAACAATACTTTGATAGGGATTGTTGGACTGAGTTGTGGCCTTGAAACATATAATTCAGAGCGACAAGGTAGGTGAGGTAATATTTTATTGGACAAACGTCTGCTGCTGCAAGAAGACAAGTTTTTGAACTCACAGAGCTCTTCTTCAGGTCTGGGAAAGGTAATCAGAGGTTATGTCTACACTTAAACCACTACAATGGCACAGCTGCAGTGCTGAACTGAATTAATCAGCCTTGACCTGAAAAGGCCAGCTTTTCCAAGTCTGATGAAATGAACATTAGCAATAGCAGTCTTCAGTCAATAGATGGTCTCTTGAAGCTATGCCAGATTACTAGAAGAAACAGGGGTTTGGTTTTATGATTTAACATATGGCTAAGATATAACAAATTCAGTTAAGCTCCAGCCTCCCACAGGTATCTTGTTCGAAGGTCATTTTAAAACATAGACAAAATTGATGAGTTGAAAACTTCACTCATGCAAGTATATTAAAAATTTGGAATAAAAATAATCTACTTATGGAGATAAAATTGGTGAGCCCGTATAACTGGTCAGTGCTGGAGACTACCTGGAACTCTACATTGCCAATTCAAATCCAGCCCATGTCTTGTTACTTTAATTACTGTACACTTACTTGTCACCAAACAGATTGTACTCTATGCAAAAGCAGTTGATAGTCTCATTTCCCAGAAGATGATCATTTATGTCTTGAAAACACCAGCCCAGTTGGCATTAATTTACACCCTAGTTTGAAAGCTTAGCAGAGGTACCAAGGACTGAATGATCATGGAGACTAGCTTACCTTCTAAGTCAGGGCACTCTGGGGAAGCTTCTGCTGCCACTGGCCCCGTCAAACCTGTTCTGAGGGCACAGGACTTTAGGCTGAGATATGAAAGGAAGGAAATTGAAAGTTCAGAGGGATTTGAGTACACCTCTATCCCGATATAATGCTGTCCTCAGGAGCCAAAAAATCTTACCATGTTATAGGTGAAACCACGTTATATCAAACTTGCTTTGATCCACCGGAGTGTGCAGCCCCGCCCCCCCCGGAGCACTGCTTTACCGCGTTATATCCAAATTCGTGTTATATTGGGTCCCGTTATATCGGGGTAGAGGTGTACTTTACTTCCTTAGGCTCCTTTGACAATCCTAGCCTTAGTGTCTAGCTTGTCAACCTGGCCCTTTTCAAGAACATTAGACTCACATGAAACCAAGAGAAAAATGTGGGTAAGATTGAGATTTGAAAGCCTAGTTCAACACCACTGCACACTGAAAATTGGCCCGCTATAGGAATATCTGTAGAAATGAATTATCCCTACTGATTTTTTTTTTGGCGGGGGGGGGGGGGGATATACTGGGAGGAGACATGGGTGCACGTCTGCTTTTCATAGATGCATGTTTATTCTCCAAGGCAGAACAAGGGGGAAGAGTGGCAGGTTGGGTTACTTTGCTTCTCAGTGTGAATTTAGTTGGACAATGTAATCATATGAGGAAGTTATTACTAAATTGTTAGTTAAAGGAAATCAGAACAATTTCAGGATGATAATCTACCATGCCTAATCTATTTCTCATTGTCTTTAATAGGTGCAAGAGTTGTGAAATACTGAAATCCTAGCCCCAGTGATGTTATGGGCAAAACTTCCATTGACTACAATACAGTCAGGATTTCACCCCTGGCCTGCTTCTCATAGCGCTATACTACTGCCTGCCACACAACCTTTTCCACAGCAATCAGATCTAGGTTCATTGCTGTCTCCTTTTCTTCGGGAGAAACATTTAATTTTGACCTATTCCTGTTTGAAAGACGACTAGATCGAAGCGCACTGATGAATTGTTAATGTGTGTCAGCAGGGTCCACACAGACAGGTGATCTACATCAGGCTAGTTTAGGGTACATTCATATCCCAGCTTGCAGCAAACTGAAGGTTCACGTAGATAGTTAAAATAAAAAATAAAAATAAATACATCTGTGGTTCAAGTCAATCTTTTGAACGTTGATGCCAACTCATACCCTCCAGTGGCATGAAAGCCCAGATCCACAAAGATACTAAGGCACGTAAACCCCAGACTTAAGCACCTATATCCAAGTTCTAGGCTCCACTGTGATCCAGAAAACCCTGCATGAACCTAAACTCACTTGGCACCTAAATTTTCAGGGTAAGGTTCCCTAGGTGCCTACATTTCTGGTTCTAGGCAGGAGGGAAACCTCCGTTCAAATCTTTCATCCCCCTTAGGCAGAGGGGAGAATTGAACCCATGTATCCCCCATCCCAGGTGAGTGCTCTAACCACTGGGCTAAAACTTATAAGGTAGGTAGGTGGCAGTGGTACCACAACCTCCTCCTCTGGCCATTTATTGTGGCTTGAGGCAGCACTTAACTCATTCTCACAAGCAATGACCTGGGCACCTTAGCTGGCTGCCTCTAGCAAAGAGGTTTCTGGAAGTGGAGAGCGAGGCACCTCCCTACGGTTTGGACTTATGTGACCGTCTCTGGGAGAGAGGAAGGGTTTAGGACACCCCCTTCTTGTCAACATCTTCCATTGGCCAGCTTAGGCAGCTCCCTATCACGATGGCATTTGTGGATCACTTTCTGAGGTGCCTGTCTCTCACCATTCACGGTATAGGAAGACTTTGTGGATTGCGTTGTTGTTCCAGTGATTTTCTAGGTGCTGAAAAGTTAGGCGTTACGATGCTCAGCATCACAATGCTTAAGTAACGTTGTGAATCCAGGCCCAAGTATCTTTTCTTTTCTTAGTGTAATTCCCTTTTCTCTTCTCACAGATTTACCATAGTCAGGAAGGAACTTGGCTATAAACTGTTAGGTTCATTATAACCTCATTCAGCAATGGAGACTGAACCCTCTATTTAGTTTGTCTAATTACGATTTTGTTGGAGGGATCCTATAGATTTAATCTTTGTATTAATTTGGTTTTAAATATTGCTAAAGTAAAGCACTTATATCCTCAGGTGTTAATATTCTGGTTTTATTACACTTTATCTTGGATCTTTGAAAGTTGGTTGATTTGTTGTCTGGCCTTTATGGAGAGTACCTTAGGTCTAGTATTCCTCCCAAGCAAACTTCTCTCACACATCATTATAATAATTAATCTAGAATTGTAGACATTAAAGACCTAATAGATCATCTCCCTGCTAATTGTAGGGTTGTTCCCTACAATGTTTTCTAGCATCTTTTCCCATCTAGTTATGATTATTATAGTTGAGTATAATTTTATATTGGGGGGGAGGTATTAATTGTAAAACAGCCAATTGTTTCTCTATGTGCAACAGAAAACATCTGAATTTCCAAGCCTGAGTCAAGCCCTATGATTCATCGACTTGTTTTCTGACCAAAGGTCACTGCCACTCCCCTTCTCAGCCCAACTCTCTATCAGAGACTGTGGCTCAGCATATAGTCCTACATAAATTTCAGATTACTAATAGGTCACTAATTATACAAGGGCTTTCTTGGCATTAAATTGTATCTGCTGCTAATCAGTGAAGGTGTGAGTTAGAAACTGGCACCACTGCAGGAAAATGTATTTCCTTTTTCAAAATGAAAGACTGGGTTGCTTCACATTTAATACTAAGCATTGTAAAGAGCAACCAATTTGGTGTGAGTCTAGTCAGGGCCGGCTCCAGCATTTCTGCCGCCCCAAGCAAAAAAAAAAAAAAAAAAGCTGTGATCGGCGGCGGCAATTGGAAAAAAAAAAAAAAAAGCCGCGATCGGTGGCGGAACTCCTAGAGGGAGTGAGGGACCTGCCGCCCCCAAATTGCTGCAGGTGCCGCCCCTCTCTCTTGGCTGCCCCAAGCACCTGCTTGTTAAGCTGGTGCCTGGAGCCGACCCTGAGTCTAGTAGCAATATAAGCACTGTGCTTACAGTGGAGGGAGCTGAGGATGCGGTTGCTGGTGTGAAGATTACATTCTGAAAAGAATATATTTAGAACCAGGGCAGGGAAGAAACTTAGCAACTGACTAACTCATATCAATAATACTTTGCATTTCTACAGCACCTTCTCTCTCAGGATCTCAAAGCACTTTACAAATATAATTGATTGATCCTTCCATCCAGATGAAGTGAGTATTATTATCCCTATTTTACAGATGAGGAAACAGAGGCATAAAGAAATTAAATGTTATTTCCTACCATCAATCCCCTTGCTGAAATCCCCAGTAAAATCAATGGAGAGTTCTGCTTTAAAATCTCTGGCAGTATATGGCCCCAAGTGACTTGCCTAAGGTCACACAGGAAATTTGGTGCAGAGCTGGGAACAGAACTCAGATCTCCTAACTCCTGGGTCTATGCTTTAATCACAAAAACAATCCTTTCTCCCTCATAAAAAAGGACAAGTTTCAGAGTAACAGCCGTGTTAGTCTGTATCCGCAAAAAGAAGAACAGGAGTACTTGTGGCACCTTAGAGACTAACAAATTTATTAGAGCATAAGCTTTCGTGGACTACAGCCCACTTCTTCGGATGCATCCGAAGAAGTGGGCTGTAGTCCACGAAAGCTTATGCTCTAATAAATTTGTTAGTCTCTAAGGTGCCACAAGTACTCCTGTTCTTCTTTTTGCGGATACAGACTAACACGGCTGTTACTCTGAAAC